>NC_133510.1:130527500-130645000 GCF_049354715.1 Callithrix jacchus | reverse complement strand
AGACAAAGAATGCCTGAGAGCAACACACACTTTACATCTCAGCGTTTCTGTGGGTCAGGAGTTCAGGTCTGGATTAACTGAATTAACTGATCCTCAACAATCCAGGGTCTTACTGGATTGCAGTGAAAGTTGCAGGACTTAATATTCATTTGAGGCTCAAGGTGCCCTTCAAAGCTCACATGACTGTAGGCAGAACGTAGTTCCTGTGGTTGTAGGACTGAGGTTCTCAGCAAGTAAAGGAAGTCGACAGTTCCCCATCACGTGGCTTCCTCTATAGGCAATTGACAATACAGCAAACATAGCAGCATGCTTCCTCAAGTCCAGCAGGAGAGTGGGTCTGCTTATGTATATGTATGTGTGTTTGTGTGTGTGTGTGTGTGTGTGAGAGAGAGAGAGAGACGATATAAATTTACATGTGTGATATGTAATTATATTCTTACATGTATTATATAGTGGTGGATATAGACATAGATTTCTCTCTACGTAAGTGATATATGTATGTGTACGATATAATAAAGTGAAATCCTACCATCTTTACCATATTCTATTAGTTGGAGCAATTAATAACTCCCAAGCCCCACACCCACTCAAGGAGAATATTATTTAAAGGCATGAAAAGGAGGCAGGAACCATTGGCAGCCACCGCCCTAGGATCACACTATCACATATATAAAATAGCATTTTACTGCTTCCTGCTGCAGGGTATCAGCCTATACCCTTGGTCCATGAAGTAACTGTTGGATCTAGCCTCTGAAGGCAAGGTCATTCAACAACACCTCGGGCACTGCCTTGGGTGCTAAAAAACGGTGCATTCCCTGGCCTGTTCATTGTTCTCATGGCGTTGATAGTCTAAGGGGAAACTCAGGTAACAGACGCATTAAGTAAATTTTAACAATAAACACGACTGAGATTATTTCAGATAGACAATGGTGCTCTGAATGTGATAGTGGATAATGGCTCACAAGGAGCTGAAATGGGATGATTTCAGAATGGAGAAAAAAATGGTCCAGAAAAAGAAGTGCTTAAGTTGAGACCTGAGGAAAAGAGAAGCTGCTGGGTGCAGTGGCTCACACCTGTAATCCCAGCACACTGGGAGGCCAACGTGGGTGGATCACTTGGGCTCAGGAGTTTGAGAGCGGATTGGCAACATGGCAAAACACCATTTCTGCAAAAAATAGGAAAGTTAATTATGCATTGTTGCTCACAACTATAGTCCCAGCTACTCAGGAGGTTGAGGTGGGAGGATCACCTGAGCCCAGAAGGTGGAGGTTGCGGTAAGCTGAGATCATGCCACTGCACTCCAGCCTGGGCAACAGAGTGGAACTCTGTCTCAAAAAAGAAAAATAAAATTAAGAAACGAGGAGAGGCTCGTCATGAAACATTGGAAGAGAGAGGCTTCACACCTGATAGCACAAAGAAAACAGTGGTGATATGGAAATAAGGCTGGTTTTTCAAGAATCCAACAGAAGTCCCATGTGAGTGTAACACAGTGAGAAGGGATAAAGGCACAGGAGGAGAGAGGAAGAGCAGGCAATGGTTTTAAAGAAGATTTTGTCTTTGGGAGTATTCAGCTTGATATTTTACTCATAGAAAGAGCAGGTCTTTTAATTCACAGCCAAAATTCCTGCACATTTTTGGAGAAAAATACCGCCTTTCTATATTTTCACTCAATGCAAGCTATAAATAGCATCTATAAATCACCAATTTCCAAATGCAGCAAATGTAAAATGACCACTTTTACTTGCTGATCATTTTAACTTTTCACCTCTGGAGAAAGTGCTTTTAATATTGATCTTGACATTCAAACCTCAGGGCTCAGGAAGGAAGCTCCTCTGTCGAAACCCAGTAAAGCACAATTACTGGGTTAACGTGTGATTTTCTATTTGGATAAAACACTCAAATACACTTATTAAATAGCACATGCAACAGCATTGCCACAGGGGAACAAAAATCATAGCTAGTGACTTGGAGGTGGCTGGCAAAGTTTCTTGTACTGTGTTACAATCTTACTTCAACTCAATAGACACTTCATGAGTATTTCCAAGTTGACAGTCCTGTGCTAGGTGCTGTGGACACAGACACCCTCAAGTCAGAATCTTATCTGCAAAGAACTCACCATGGGAGAGACAGACATGCATGTGTGAGGTATGATATGTTGACTTAAGGGCTAGCCTAGAAATTTACATAGAATACTCTAAGAGCAAAGCAAGAAAAGTTATTAATTCTCTGCAAAGAGAATTGTGGATTTAGAAAACTGAGATAGAAAGGATCTCAATTTTGTATAATTGCAAAAGAAAGGATACCTAGATTTGCAATTTTAGAGCATACAAATGGCACCATTCCATAACTCATTATATTCCTGCTTCTTGTTAAGGAAGTTTTAAAATCTTTCATCTATAAAAAATGACAGCAATAGTCATCTTAAAACACAACAGAGGCAGAACTTTTTCTTCCTAATGGACCTTACATGGAAATACATGGCATGCTCTTCATTCAGAATAGATTTGATGAGACAGCCTTAGAACAATGCCCTCCAGACAGGAGAGTAACATGACGGTGTGTCCCCTGCATCGCTGTTTAGCACTGTCTCTTTGAACTTCCTGAAAACCACTCATAACACGACTCATCATGAAGGAATTACAAAACATTAAAGAGGCAAGTTCAGTCAGTTCCCCATGATCCACTGACACACAGCAGACACATTTTATACACTATTACACATACACACACAGAGGTGTAAAACCCACAGAGGCCGAGTGTGGTGGCTCACACCTGTAATCTGCAACACTTTAGGGGGCTGAGGCGGGCAGATCACAAGGTCAGAAGATCAAGACCATCCTGGCCAACATGGTGAAACCACATCTCTACTAAAAATACAAAAATTAGCTGAGCGTGGTGGTGGGCACCTATAGTCCCAGCTACTCGGGAGGCTGAGGAAGAAGGATCGCTTGAACCTGGGAGGTGGAGATTGCAGTGAGCCGAGATCACGCCACTACACTTTAGCCTGGTAACAGAGCAAAAGTCCCCCTCTACAAAAAAAATTAAAAACCCACATAAAGTGACAAGAAAAAGAGGTGGCTATCAAAGGGTTTCTTGGAGATTCACAAAGTAGGAAGTACAAAGAGGAATTCTTTCAGACTCACAAGGAAGAGGCTTACGTTTTCCACCTTCGCCACCTCAGACTCCCTCCTGAGTTTCCCAGAGCCATCCCCTCACTCCTGGGCCACGTCAAGCACCTCGTCCTCAGTCTCCCAGCAGCCGCTCTGGGATCTGCCCATCAATTTATCACTTTCTAAAACTCAAGACTGGTTGGTGTCCTTGCTGTAACTTGCCATTGCTATTAGGCTAAACATGGCCTCTGAGGCTTCCAATCTCTGGTGCTTCCAATCTCCTCCCACACTCCCCTTTGTTCTCTGCATCCAGCCTTACTTTTCCCCTTCTTCCCCGCCCCCCCACCTGCCTGTCACCCTTTCACTGGTTGGCTCCATTCGGTCCTTCTGATCTTAGCTCAAGTGTCACCTCCCTGAAGAAGCCTTCTACCCCTTCCAAACGAGGCTACTGTATTTACTGTATTAGTCAGAGTTCTCTAGAGGGACAGAACTATCGGGATGTATATATACATATATATATACACCCATGTAGCCTGGGAGGCTAGGCTAGTCTAGTCATTTCATGTTTTTTTCTGCCTGCTTTATATTCTGGCCATGCTGGCAGCTGATTAGATGGAGCCCACCCAGATGAAGGGTGGGTCTGTCTCCCCAGCCCACGGACTCAAATATTAATCTCCTTTGGCAACACCCTGACAGACACACCCAGGACCAATAGTTTGCATCCTTCAATCCATTCAAGTTGACACTCAGCATTAACCATCACAGCTTCTATGGCCTTCTTGACTATTCCCTGTATCAGAAACACACAGAAATATGCACTCAAATTTTTGTGTCCAATGCCTGTCTTAAGGACCAGAAGTGACTTCCACAAGGACGGAGACTACAGCTGACTCACTCCATTCACACCTAACAGTGCCTGGTACATGGTACGTGCTTCATCAAACTTAGGCTGGAGAAATGAAAGAAGGTAGAGGGGAAGACAGACAAGACAGAAAAATGGTAACAAGATCTCTGGATAGAGAGATGTAAATTTAGTATCCTGTGTATACAATGTTTATAACTAGGAATTACTCTGCACGTTGTATAAAGAATTTCTGCTAATCGTTGAGTGAAAGATAGGGAACACTTAAACCAAAACATCCAATGAATATGAGTAAGCAGAAAAAGAAACATATAAGGCTGATGCTCACATGGCAAGGTCTTCAGACTCATCAGTATTTATAAAGTGAAAATTATTTTATTATGACAATACTTAAGTAGGACAATTTAGAAAGATGAATAATGCCAAGTATTTCCAGGGATTAGTGGATTTTGGCATCCACATTTGTTGATCACTTGAACACAGACTGGCTCAGCCCTCTGGAGTGAAGTTGGATAGTTTCTACTCTATTAAGTGCACACAAGGCCTATTAAATAGAAGTCCCCGACAAGTATATGTACCAAACAACCCTCCAAACGAAGTGCCTTTACCAAGATCATCGAGCTGGTAAGTAACAACACTTGGGTGTGACTCCAGCAGCCTGCTCTAGAGTCCATGTTCTCCATGTGCAGAGAGGGAAAAGGTTAGCAGAAATCAACATCTAATACTCTAAGCAAAGACTAAGAACACTGAGTTTGCCTCTGAAATGTTCAGCTCTCAACTTACAGTATGATATTAGATTGGTACTTTCTATAAGATGAATAGCAATAGTTTTTCATGGCTACAGGGACTGAGAGAAATTATGCTAATGGGTGTTTCAGAAGAAAATATTTAGAGACACATCCACAGAGAAGATGAACTTTATCCAGAAACTTCCTACCCAACCTTTAAAACAAAAGGGAGGGGGATACAACACAAAACAACATTCTAACAAAAGCAATTCCACAGGGAACAAAGCAGCTTAATTCCAGAGAAGTCAATAAATTCTGAATGGTAAGACTTGACAGACAGAGAAATCCTAGAACATGACCATAGAGAATAGATTGTACAGTTGAGCCTGCATATCCTGGGGTTCTGCATCCGTGGATTCAACCAACTGCAGGTGGGAAATACAGTATTCCAGAAATGCAGAACTCACAAATGTGCAAGGCTGACTCTGATTCCTACCCGTAAGGACATTACTTTGCCGCAAAACCTCTTCCTAAGAGTAGCTGAGTTCTTAATAAGAGTTAAGAAGCATAGTTTGAGATTATCTATTTCTGACAAGCTTCTATGTACATACGTATTCTACAGTGAAAGCAAAAGTATGAGCCTTAAAACACAGTAGAAAGCCCTTATCATTTCTTTCATGATTTCTACAGTGGCCTTTATAATGAGGAAATCCTTCTCCCAGGCAAGACGGTGAGGTTTAATTTTATGTGTCAACTTGACTGGGCCACAGGGTGCCCAGATATTTGACCAAATGTTATAACGTGTGTATCTTCAAGGGCCTTTCTGGATGAATCGACACTTGAGTGGTTGAGCTTCGAGTAAATCAGATTAGCCTCTCCAATGTGAGTGGGCATCCTCCAATCAGGTGAAGACCTGAAAAGAATACAAATGTTAAATAAGAAGGAACTCTTTCTGCCTGATTGAGCTGGAATATTGGCCTTTTTTGTGCTTTGATTTTGGACTGAAACATTAGCTCTTCTTGGTTTTCAGGGATGCCAACATTCACACTGAAATTTATACCATCGACTCTCCTGTTCGTCGGGCCTTTGAACTTGGACGGAGACTATACATCCACTTTCCTGGGTCTCCAGTTTGTTGCCTATAGATCTTAGGACTTTGCAATCTTTGCAATCATATGAGCCAATGTCTTCATATATATTTATATATGAAGAGTATATTTATATATGAATATACATATATATGTATTTTATGTGTGTATATATGTATGCATAAAATAGCATAACATTGTATATATTATATATAAAATAAGCAGTTAGCTCAAATGACTGTTTCTTTGGATGATTCTAATAATACAAAGATCAGATATTCATATTCACATATGTGAAAAAAATTTATATATATATAATATATTCTAGTGCTGTCTTTTCATGTGTATGTCTAGCTAGCTGCATATTTTATATTTAGCTCTGGAATTCCTTTAAAATTTATTTAGCATATGATGTGAAATGAGAACATGATCATAAATCACAGACTGACATCTGCTGAATTTTGTCTAAATTCAACAAGCAGAGGAATTATCCCTTCCTGTAAAAATTTTCAAAATTAAATTGAAATACTTGTTTTTTGGCAGAGCAGTTACACTCAGATGAGTCTCCGTTTTAAACCCAGATTTCACTCCATTGTCATATTTGCCTAGGCACTGACTCTGAGGGTGTTTTCCCAGATTGCCAGTTATTCTCTCCATCTCAAGTTCAAATAACTTGTTGCTTTCTCCTTAATTCATATCAAGATTTTATAAATACTAGTGTCTTCTTATGAGTGATGCATTATCTTGCATTGATTTGAGCCTCTAAGTGCTAGTACCAAGACGGTTTGATTCATGTAGTCTTACAATATACTTTATTATATGGGAGTGTTACTGTCTTCTCAACAACCTTCTTTATCAGCATTTTATTGATGATAAAATTCCTTCTTCTTAAAAATTAACTGTAGAAATTTTGGTTAAGCTCCTTCTGCCAACAACAAATTTAGATTTCATCATAGATATGGGTGTGAACAGTATGATGATGAGCGTTCGGTTATGTTTTAATGCATTTACAAACATAAAAGTTACATAATATATTACTTAAAGTATCAGATGTTCCCCTTTGTGAAGAACCCATGGAGATGAACACAGGCATTCAGCTGATGTCTCCAGACACCCACTAAATACCACTGAAGTATAAAAACAAATACTTTTTAGCAAACCATAAGAGGTGCAAACCATCAGCAAGAGAAAGTGTTTGTCTAAGATAGTGGAAGATGTAGAGTGGATAAAACTGTTAGGGTGTAACATAGAACAGAAACAAAAGACACCACAGTCTGGAGTACAGTGAGGATGCCAAGATGCTCTTTGGAATCCCACAGGGGTCCTTGATTTGGCACTGGCAGGTAGAGTGGTAGATGGGAGAGAAAAGTGCACTTGAATGCAAGAAAGTGATTAACATTTTGTATATGGAATATCCATCTCCATTTCCCTACTTCCCCTCACTGAGTAGAAATAGAATGCTCTGTAGTTACTGCAGTGGAAAAGAAAGCAAAGGAATCTTCCCTGAATAAATTTAACTTACCTCCGAATGCCAAGCTCTCCAGTGTGGTTGCTGATGCTGGCATCTTGAGAAGAGATGGAGGTGGAGCAGTAATTCTGCAATCACTGTGGCCTGAAGTTACATATTAAGCATGGTGGTGTAAAAAGTCAGAAAGGACCTCGATCCTTGGTGGCTCTCTTGAAGAGCCTGGGAGCACTCACCACTGGATTCTTTATTATGTTTAAAATTAAACAAATCTCGATGTAGCTCAGCAACTATAGAGAAGTTTTCTGTTACTTGCAGCTTGAGACAATTCTCAGTGATACATTGGAGAGTAAGTGGCAGCAAAAGTATGCTAAATCCTTAGCTTCTGCAAATATATTTACTGAAGTAGATGTGTTAACATTATTTAGTGTTACAGAAGTAATTAAAAAAAGAAATAAAAGCGGGGAAGGCTAGCTGTGCCTGCTTCTGGACAGGAAGCAAAGTGTAGAGATGGCCTGATGGTCACCTGGCTTTGTTTATTTTGTAATTGACAGATAAAAGTTGTATATATTTATTGTGCACAACATAACGTTATAAATATATATGTGTCTATACTTTATGGAATGGCCAAATAGAGCCAATGAACATATACATCATCTCAAATACTTTTCATTTTTTTGTGGTGAGGAGACCTAAAATCAACTGTTGGCAATTTTTGAGAAAGCCTTGTTATTAACTGAAGTCACTATGTTATACACGAGTTCTCCTGATCTTATTCTTCCTGCTTTATTTTTACTGTACATGCGCATTGTTTTAACAACAGCAGAAAAAATATTTTATGGTATATACAAACTTGTATTCTAGATCTATATTTAAAGCAGCAAATATATTTAAATAACAAAAAGTGAAGGAGCTAGCCAAGATGTTTACCTTAAGAACCAACACCTTCAACCTCTACACAAGGACAAAAATAACGAACCCCTGCATTGGGGCCCAAGATTTCCCTTAGAAAGAAGTTCTTAAAAGAGATTGAAATGCACTGTGATTAAGTGATATAATAAAATAATTCCAGGTGTTATGGAAGCAACCAGCGGGAACAACTAATGACCTAGAGAATTTTTAGGGAACACTTCATGGAAGAGCTAACATTTGCCTTGAATCTTGAGGATGGAGGAGGAGTTTGCCAGCCAGAGCAAGGGCAGGCAGAAGACATTGCAGAAAACTCGGGCACACAAGGTAAAAAGCCGTGGGGCACTGCAGAGAAGATGCTGAGTATCTGATGGGAAATTTGAAGGGGGCAGCATCAGATATAAACTGGGGTAGGAAATAGGTTGAGGCCAGCTGATAGATAATGATAATAAATTCACCTGCCCGTAAGCCACCAGCACTGTCTCCTCAGATATTTGTTTCAGACGTGCAGTTACCCCCAATACCTGCTCGGGGTGCCATCATGTGCTTTCTTTCCTTCTGTCTTAGAACTCCTTCCTCCCCAAACACAAATAAAGCAAGGACAAAGAACTGGCTTTCTATTTTGGGATCAGACAAAAGTCCTGGACACCAGAGATATCACATTTAGGCTTGTTATTGCAAACATCAATCATTTAAAGCCAATAACTTGTTTCTAATTTATCTCTCAGGAGGAGAGGAGGCGTCCTTACAATGAGTGGAGTTCCTCTCTGCAAATATAAAACGGAGCCACCCAGGTAAATTTATCACTGGACAGCAGGTCGCGGTTAGAAGGGTGGTAAAAAGGCAGAGTGGGGCATTGTGTTTGCGGCAGAAACAGTTTGCTGCATACCCGGTAACCATGTATGTTTCTGAAAATTAAGAGGGACAGTTAGGGCCACTGTCTACAGGGACTGTGTCACAGCCTCCCTAGCTTTGCTTACAGATGTGGTTCTACTTGTAACCAGTGGGATGTGAGCAAAATAAATGAGCATCACTTCCAAGGTATATGCTCTCGATGTGTCTTCACATCTCGCTCTTTCTCTCCACCAGCTGGAGCAGATAATTTCAAGGCTGTAGGCTATGGCAGAAATTCAGACGGGGAAGCAAACCGTGTGCCCGCCATCATCAGTGATGTTAGATCGTTGTGTGTGAGAAACAAAACTTTGAACGTGGAGAGCCACTGAAACGCTGAGGTTCTTTTGTTACAGCAGCAAGAATTACTCGCCCAACACAGTTTTTAATTTGTACAGCTGTGACCCTTTAACCTGATAAAAAGTTGAAATAAATCGCATAGCTCTTTCTTAATCAGTATTGCAGTTTCACGGGCTAAGTGGAGATTAAAGGTCTAACGTGAATCCAGCGTGAAGGGCTTTGAAGTCAATGTGTTAGATGCTCACAAAGGTCCAGATGTGAAACTCGCATTACTAAAAATATTAAGTATAAAAGTTCGACCTTAATCTAATAGGCATTTTAATCATTGATAAGCAATATCAGCTGTTGAGCAGTAGAAAATTATGTACAGCTTGTTGCAATTTCCATTTATATTTATTCTAAATTGGACATTTTACAGATTGTTTAAATAATATCAGAAATGTGCTAATCAATTCAGGCAACTCTGTTATTAATTGATTAGGGGCAGCTGAGGCTTATAACAGAGGCCAAAAAACAAAAAGAATCCATGTTGGGAAGCAGTCTGTCATCAACTCATATTATCTAGTGAGACAAATCACTTCCTCTCTCTGAAAGTCAATTTCCCTCCCTGTCACGTGGGATCTACTTCCTAATACCCACCAAGAACACCATGAAGTAACTCAGTTGTGTGCCCCATAAAGATATGAGTCAACTCAGATAAATCTCATATTCAGGGTTCATTTACTTAGGGCTTCTGATTCAAACTGGCCTTCATTCATTCACTCTTCCCATCCATCTACAAGAATTCTTCCCAGTGCAATGAAACAAAAAAGTCAATTCAAATGTGCTTAAACAAAACTTAATGACAGTCGTAAGTGGAATGTCTACGGATACAGTGGCTTCCAGTCACAGCTAAAAATCAAAGTTCAGAAAATGCCATTTAGACATGTTTGCTCAACTCTCAACTTTGATTTTGATGTTGCCAGATCCTTACTCAATCTTTTTATGGGAAGGAAAATATCCTTCGATTTCAGGTTTGATTTCCTTCAAGTCCAGCAAGAACTAGTAAATACTTATTTCCAAGAAGTACCCAAAGCATAATGTTGTGAATCTCCTTGTATCAGATGGGTCTGATTTTTAAACATATGCCCATCTTTAAACCGGTCACTTTAATTAGAAGAATAGAATTTGCTGATTAGCCCAGCCATGGTCACGTGACCCACTCTGGGCTCCTGAAGTATATCAGTTTTACCTGATGCACACAGGCTGGGTGAGGAGAGGATCCCACAAAGTACTCATCAGAGTGTTTTTGTGACAAGAGAGCAGGAAATGTTGGATGGAGAGATCAAAACCAACATAAATGCCTACACAACGCATTGCTCAAAGCAACAAAAGGCATCTAAAAATATAGTTATTCAATGGCAATTCCACTATAACCTGATAAACCTGCTAATGTTGAAAAAGAGACATCAAGAGTATACCCGTGATGGTACAGATACAAAGGCAAGTGCCTTAGAGAAAAAACTTACAGTTGGAATTCAACAGTATATTTTCAAATTATAAGATGGAGAGCTCAAGCTCAATACCCACAACAAATCAATGTCCAGTTGCAATCCAGTACCCCCATTTTCCTAAATACTTTATTTTTTCAGTGTTTTCTTTTCTTTTCTCCTTTCCCCCTTTTTTACTTGCTGCTTCCCACTTCCTATTTAGCCGTTTAGAAATGAAAATGCAGCCTTTTACCTCCTTCGCCAGACACTTCTTAGAGGGCAAGTTCATCTAATTCCTGAAGAGCTCGATTCACAGACCAAATCGTGCCTGCTATGCAGCGTTGCCTCAAAATTCCAGCTTCCAGGAGGGTATATCAAAAGCACACCTGCTTGACTGTTTTTACATCTTCCTCCTGTCTAGGAAGGTGCCAAATCAACTGTCAGGTAGATACGGCACCAAGCTAGCCAGAGGAACACGTCCCTTGCCAACCTACCCCCGCTGCCCGATGGAAGTGTTTGCTTTCTGCTCCCAAAGGGAAGCGGCACATTTATTAATTCATTTCATGCTTAAAGATGCTTTGTGCCCCTTCCTCCAAGCTAGCTCCAGAATAAATTTAGTTTTCTTATACCAGACCTCACTCTGGTTAATTGGACTCTGCTGGCGGCAAGCAACTGACCTGCTTTTTGGTTACACATTGAATGTCCAATATGTTTACTTTAGATCCTGAGTCTTCATCAATGGTATCAGTAAGACAGGGATATTGTAGGAAGTTTCCATTAGTTACCCAGCCAGGAATATGACACTGCCCCTGCCCCTGCCCCAGCTTCTTCCACTTAGCTGGCACACATGTCCACCCAGACCTCCAGCTGGATCTGCGTGTTGACTTTGGCTCGTGCCTGCATTCTAAGGTTCCCCACAGTCCCCACCATTCCCTCCTGTCCATCTCCTCCCTGGCCCAGCGCACTTCCATCATTTATATCCTGTTCGAGCTCTCTCATCATCCTGGGGAGAGTCTGCCTTAGATATGACCAATACTGAAAAAAATGGAGCTGGGAAATAGATGTAGATTCCTCTTAGAATAGTTCACTTGAACAGGACCAGGGTGAGGTTGTAGCCCCTGACCTGATCTTTCTTCCTCTGTAAATGGTAATACACTAGTAATCCTAACTAGCTTTAGGGGTCAACCTCATGAATGAAATATTGTGCAGCTTTCTCCCAATGCAGTCCAGTGTTTTCAAGCACATAAAGTAGCTAAAGGAAGGTAAAAGATGTTGCCTGGTGATGTGACATACTCCTAGAGAACACGGTTTTTTGTTGTTTTGTTTTGTTTTGACAGAGTCTCGTTCTGTTACCCAGGCTGGAGTGCAGTGGTATGACCTTGGCTCACTGTAGCCCTCATCTTCCAGGAGAGAGAGGACATGTTTTAATGATTCATTGAAAGTATGTTATAATGCTCATATTAATGGCATGCATGTGAATGGGTATTCCTCAAAAGCCTGAGCAGCACAATTTCAAGCCCCATGAACAGCCCTTCGGCATTTATGTTTCCATGACTAAATTGCTTGGTCAACCTCTTTTCTCATTAGTTTTATAAAGTGCAGACTGAAGTGTAGGTCTCCAAGTGAATTAACTTATCAAGGCAATCAAAAGTCAAGGCTGAGAAGGAACAGCAGCAGCAGCAGCAAGAGTGAAAGGCAAACACACCCATGGCCTTGAGGGACTTACGATTTAAAAAAACAAAAAGTTATTGTTGGAAATACATGTATGTGTTGATGAAATATAAACTAATAAGAAAAGAAAATCTGAATTAGACTGTTTGATTAAAGTTTTACACATTGCTGGAGTTCAGCGAAAAGAAGAGATCAACATTGTCTGGAGATTATCATGGACGTATCAGCAGCAGAATCCAGTAAGTGAAATGTCATTGCAATAACTAAGATTTATTTATTATATACTAGGCATTATTGACACATTTTGCATTCATTAATTCATTTCATCCTTAAAGAATCTTGCAGAGTAGATAGCATTTTACAGAAAAGGAGACTGAGGTAAAAGGAGTCAAGTCGCTTGTTTTAAGCACAAGGCTAGTAAGCCATGGGACCAGGATTTGAACCACCTGGTTTTAAACAAAGTCCATTCAATAAACTAACGAGGCTCTTCTGCCTCCCTTTACCTGCAAGAGATCCTCTCCACTGTCCTGTTTGTCCTAAGAGGCTGAAGTCACTGATTTATCTGTCTTCCTTTATGACCTTATTACAGCAGCTGGTTCTGGATTTTACCCAAATCTGAGATGCAGTAATTGCTTTCTATAAAAAATGAGAGGCAGAAAATCTCTACAGGTGTATATATCATTACAGGGGTCTATATAACAGGAGGGCAGGTCATCGTCACAGGGAACATGACAACCGCCGTGGACAGAGGTGTGAAGATCCGAGGGTGCTGGCTTTAAACAGACTGCGAGCAAAGCAATGAAAAAAGGAAAAGCCAACTCTAGGAGCTGGACGAGGCAAGAAGAGGACACATCCCCTAAAACCTCCAAGAGAAACCAGTCTTGCCAACATCCTGGTTTTAACCCTGTGAGATGAATTTCAGCTTCTGACCCCCAGAATTATAAAGAATAAACTTACATTGTTTCAAAGCAGGAAGTGTGTAGTTAGGTGTTATAGCGGCAATGGGAAACTAATACGTTGTGTTGCTTTCGTCTTTTTTTTTTTTTTTTTTTTGGTTCAATTGCTAGCCAACTCTTTTCTATTAGTACAGGATTGAGAGGGACTTCCTTGGGTATATGTGCATCCACATGACTGGCTCCCTGAGGTTGGAAATGCATCGTCTCTTCTCAAATACACATCTCCAAAACACCAAGCAGGGTGTCGCCCACCTCATGCTTTCATGCCTGTCGTTGACTATGCAGGTAGGTAACTCAGGTTGAGGAAATAATGACAGAACTGTAGGGAAGGGCACCTCAGTATTAATAATACCTCCTGCTTTGACTGGCTTGAAGGCTGCCAGATGGCAACACTCTATCCAACCGGAAGTCACTAAGCTAAGAATTTTTGTGAGCCCACTAAAAGCTAATAGCCCCCCATTCATCCAGCCTGTCTTCTATTTTCTCACTCTCTTGCTGAATAGGGTAATAGAGTCCTTCGTGAGTCCCTTCTGACTGGTCCAGCGACTCTCCTCTCAGCAACCCCATCAGGAAATGAACTAACTGAACAAAAGCTCCAGTTCTTTTGTTATTGTCATAGTTTTTGAGTCAGAGTCTTGCTCTGTCACCCAGGCTGGAGTGCAGTGGCATGGTATTGGCTCACTGCAACCTCCACAGACTCAAGTGAGTCTCGGAGTGTCTCAGCCTCCCAAGTATCTGGCACTACGGGCACATGCCACCATGCCCTGCTAATTTCTGTATTTTTAGTAGATAGAGGATTTCTCCATGTTGCCCAGACTGGTCTCAAACTCCTGACCTCAAGTGATCCACCTGCTTGGGTCTCCCAAAGTGCTGGGAATACAGGTGTGAGCCACCACGCCCATCCCAGAAGCTCCAGTTCTGAGGCAACACAAGGCAAGATCCTCTGAAGCCAGCAGCTGCCTTTTCCCATCTCAGGGGTCTGCTAAGAGCATGGTGATTTTTTTCCCCACAGTGCTGTGATAATTCCTTCCATAAGGTAAAATAAAACTGCACTTTGGATCAGCTTAGGTAGATTTTCTCGCCTGAAAAATGTAGGCTTTTAGGTTCCATTTACAAGCAAACTGAATGGTTGGTCCTAAATATTCTGAGGTTGCCATAAGTCCAGAGGCACAACATTTTCCATGATAAAAGTCTACAGTTAACATATAATATTGAAAACCACTTAGCTTATTCTTTTAGTATGTAGAGAATAATTTAGCTCCTGATGGATTCCTAATGGAAAAAGGAGGTTTCTGGATTTCTCACATGGCAGGTCCCAGGTAGATAAGGTCTTGATGAGAAGAGTCTCTTTTTACTGCTGGCGAGCTCTTGGTGTTCTAATGCGAAAGAAAAAGGAAAGAAAAAGACAAAGGCAGAATTACTAACGGGTCTCTGGGAAACTGAGTTGGGCCACAAGCAGCTCATGAATGAGCAGTAGAAATTCTGAACTCCATTTGGTTTGAAATGTCATCTCCCTCTGGGAACTGCCAGTGAATGATGCTACAAGATCCACTGATGGTTATCTCTGATGGCAATTTGCCAGGTTAAGCATGAGCTGAAGTTGTTGTCTGTCTGAATGATGGAATGTGCAGTGTATTTAAATGGCCTCTTCCTTCCTCCTCTCTCATTCAGGGTTTGCTTTTTTGAACAGCACTAACCCAAGACCCACACTTCTCTCATTTAAATTCTCATGTTCCCTTCCCCATCGTTGGGTAAACCAGTCAAGGAGCCTGAATCTCTGCCCTACTCAGGCCTTGCATCCCTTTGGATGCGGACCCAGGATCCACCAAAACCCAAATCCAGAAAGGCTCTGGGCAAGGTTAGCCACATCCCCCAAATGTATGATTCCCCAGACTTTCATATGAGGCTGCAAGGAATGGAACCTTGTGCTAAGGCGGAAGCACTATGCGAACTCAACAAGGCAAGGAGCCAGGAGCCTCCTGAGTTGTCCATACAGAGCTGCAATCCACCAGAACGAGAAGACCAGCTGGGAGCCAGGTCTGCTCACAAGCCCTGGAGCTGAGATGAGGATTCCCCCAGGTATAAAGTTCCCTGGGCCACCATCTTGGAGAGGGGAAACTGAGCCCAGTTCATGGGAATTCCCAGAAGTCCTGCCCAGAAGCTTCCACTGGCCTCTCATTGGACAGACTTTGTCAGGTGGCTGCACTGCTAGGACATACAGCGTTTCGTGTTTGTCAGTTTATTTCCTTTTTAGCTGGGCACTTAGCAGCAGGAATAAAATCAGGGCTCTGCGAGTAAGGGACAGAATTTTTTAAACCGGCAATATAAATATTTGATGAGAAGAAAGAGCAACTGGGAATTATGAGATTGGTGCAAAAGTAATCGCGCCTTTCCTTTTGTGGCAAAAACCCCAATTGTTTTGGCACCAACCTAATACATCGGTTGGGGGAAAGGTTGATAGTTTGTTGTATGCTTAAATTTACACTTACAATGTTGCCCAGTTATTCTGCTCTTAGCATTTGCCAGAGATCAATGAAAGCCTATGACCACACAAAGGTTTGTCCACGAATGCTCGTAGTGGTTTTGTTCATAGCAGCAAAGCCTAGAAACGACGCGAATGTGCATGAGCCCATGAAAAGGTCAACACATGGCGGTACAGCAGCCCCCAGCAACAAAACACTACTCTGCAATAAAAACAAAGTGAGTCACTGAGTCAAACAACAACGTGGACGCATCTCGTAAACATCTGTGAAGTGAAAGAAGCTAGAAACAGTATGCTGTATGAATCTACTCACATGATAATCTAGAAATGGCAGATCTAATTCTTAGCGATAGCAAATTGGTGCTTGTGAGGTCGAGAGTTTGTGGGAGTATTGACTTTGAAAGGGAATGAGGGAACTTTCAGGATGAATGGAGTATTCTGTGTATTGATTGTGATGGTGTTTGAACAAGGGTGTGTAGTTGCCGAAATGGATTAACTCTGCACTGAAGATGGTTGTGTTTTAATGCATGCAAATGATATTCCCAGATGAAAAACACATACATTTGATAAACCAAAAACACACAGTATGCAAATCTGCTCCAAACAGGACCACTTAGCACCATCTAGAGCACTTCCGCCAAAGTCTAATGCAACCTGGCTTACTGCAAGAGCCCCCAAGCAACTGACCTCCTTCCACTCTTGGGCTTTGGTGTCTGGTCTCTCCCGGAGGCCACAGTGAGACTTTACTGAACACCTTATGTCCCTCCCTGGCATAAAATCCTCCAAATACTTCCTTAGGATGAGAATAAATTTTGAAGTTCTCACCTTGCTGTATCCAACAGGATTAGCCTGAGCTGTGAAGGCTCAGAGAAGGCTCCAAAATGCAGTGTCTTAAACAAGAGAGTTTCATCTCTCCCATGCCACTGCAGCCTAGAGGCAGTAAGCTCAAGACTAGTCCCAGAGTCCCAGATCCTCTTCCCCGTTGCTTCACTATGCCAAACTTCCATTCCTAAGCTTGTGGTGTGGCCCCAAATAGATGATGGTAATTCAGCCATGACAGCCATGACAGCCACATTCTGGCTACCTGGATGTAGGAGGGTCATGTTTCTATCCATTAAGAATGTTGCGGACCAAACCCTCCGTGGTCTTACTTGTAAGTGGGAACTAAACACAGGGTGCGCATGGATATAAAGATGGGAACACCAGTCACTGGAGAGGGTGGGAAGGGAACAAGGGTGGAAAAACTATTTATTGGGTGCTGCGCTCATCACCAGAGGGATGGGCCAGTCATATCCCAAACCTCAGCATCACACAATAACCCATAGAACAAACCTGCGCGTGTACCACCTGAATCAAAAAAGTTAAAAAAAGAAAAAAATAATACATTTCAAGGAAATTTCAGGCACCACTCTCTCAGCCATATCAAGTGTTAATCACATGAATACCTGCCTTATGAGAGAAAAAAAAAATGCTGGAAAATACAGTCATTATTCTGTCAAGCTAAAAACAAAGATTTCTATGCTGATGAAGAGAAGGGAAAAGGGATACAGAGGTGGGGGTGACTTCAGCTTCAGCTACACGTGTCCTATCAGGGTCCACATGGGTCTGCCCTGATCACTTCCCTCCAGCTTCTCTCTCTGCTCAGCCACCTGGCGGTCTTGCTGTTTCTCCAGCACACCAAGCTTATTTTGGTTTCACTCACCTTCTCCTAAGTGTTCACAGCTCTCCTTCCTCTCTTCATTCACGCCTCTGCTCCAAAGTCACCCTTTTCAAGGAAGCCTTCAGAGCAACTCACTCAAAACAGCCTGGGTCATCCACATTCACGGACCAAGTTTCAGTCTGAACCTTGCTCCTAAAGATGCATTTTGCCTTTTTAAAAATTACAGAGAAGAGGCCAGGTGCGGGGGTTCAGGCCTGTCATCCCAGATACTCAGGAGGCTGAGGCACAAGAATGACTTGAACTGGGGAGGTGGAGGTTGCAGTAAGCCGAGATCATGCCATTGCACTCAAGCCTGGACAGCAGAGCAAGACTCGGTCTCAAAAAACAACAAAATTACAGAAAAGAGGTTGGCTGTGGTGGCTCAGGCCTGTAATCCCAGCACTTCGGGATGTTGAGGCAAGCGAATCACTTGAGGTCAGGAGTTCGAGACCAGCCTGGCCAACTTGATGAAGCCTTATCTCTACTGAAAATACAAAACAATTAGCCTGACATAGTGGTGACCACCTGTAGTCCCTGCTACTCAGGAAGCTGAGGTGGGACAATAGCTTGAATCCAGGAGTCAAAGGTTTCAGTGAGCCGAGATCTCTTCACTGCACTCCAGCCTGGGTGATGGAGTGAGACTTTGCCTCAAAAAAAAAAAAAAAAAAAAAAAAATTACAGGAAAAAAGAATTTCCTGACCCTACCAATTCCCCACTCTCAAATTCTGTTTGTATACCTGGAGCTCCAGGAAGAAAGGGCACTCTGTCTAAACCACAGAGGGCCTGTTTGTGAAAATCTGGGTCTCGTTGGGAGCCCTCAGCTTCAAAGGCTACGGGGTTTCCAGGGAACTCCAGGCTGTGCATGAGGCACCTAGGAAAGCAAAAGCAACTTTTCTGTTTCTCTCAGCAACGTCCCGTCCCATGCATTCACGGCCCGCCTGGAAGAGCTTCAGGTGGAAAGGGTTCCAGGAGAAGAGGGTGCGATTCCCCGTTCCGAGACCCTGACAGGCGCCCACGTCAGGTGGGGAAAAGCTGTAGGGAAGCCGCGCAGAGGTTCCTGCCGTTTTCTATCCGCACAGGTGATCTGAGCTGGGGCAGGGTAGGGACCCATGGGTTGGGGGCAAAGTAAACCAGAGGCCAGGCTCCCCCTGGTTCTAATACCACAGTTTGGCTGACCTGGGGATAGGAAGGGGGACACTGTGGGACCCAGGGTTTGGGGACTATCCCCAGAACGTTTCTATTACCCACATCCTCTTACCCAACTCTCAGGCAACACCTTGGGGAGGCTGAAGTGCCCAACGGGCCCCAAAAGAGCCAAGCCTCCCAGCAGGACCCGCCCGTCAGAACAGAGGAGCGAGGTGCACCTGCGCCCCCTCCAGACCCCCAGACTCCAGCGTCAGCTCCCTTCGCCTGGGCGCACCCGGAGACCGCGGTAGGGGGGCGAGGTGGGGGAGCTTCCCAAAAGCCGAGAGCCAGCGCCGTAGACGCCTCTCCCGTCTCACCTTTGGCCGGCAGCGCGCCCAGCACCCGGCGTCCTGAGACACGCGCGGTGGCCCCGAGCCATGGAGTCGGCAGGATCCGGTGCTCCTGGGACGCCCGCTCCGCCTCCCCGCGAGGTCACCCGGAGCCTCCGCTCGCGCTGGGGCCGCGACGTTTCCCCGACAGCTTCTGCAGCGGGTGCGGCTGATCCGCCCGCCTCTCCTCCAGACCCTGCCCGGGCCCAGCCCCTCGGCATCCCTCATCCAACCCGCAGCCGCCGCGCGCACCGCCCCAGCTCCCCGGAGCCCCTCCGCCCCCTCCTCCCGCTCCCTGGCCCTCGGCCTCACGCGGTGTCACCTGCCGGCTCCACCCCCTCCCGTCGCGCACAGTCCCCGGAGCCGGCCCCGCGCCCCGCAGGTGGAGAAAACCCCGAGTCCGCCCGGGAGCCGAGACTCCGCGTGAGGGGATCCTTCCAGGGCCCGGGTGGTGGTGCTGGAAGAGGCGGCGTCACCAGACGAATCCGATCTCGTTGAAAAACTTCCCAGTGGCCACTCTCTTTCCTGGCGCTGAGCGGGGGAGCGTCGAAGCCCTGGGGGATTCCGGCCAGACCACCGGGGAGCAGAGACAGAGGTGGCCCCTCCCGAGGCCCTGCGGGGCGGGGGCCCAGCACTCTCCAGCCCCCAACTTATGGGGCACAGCCTGCTCGGGTCTTGATTGCCGGGAACACAGGTGAAGAGGCCCCCTCGACTCATCTTTGTATTTTTAGTAGGAACGGGGATTCACCATGTTGGCCAAGCCTATCTTGAACTCCTGACCTCATGATCCGCCCGCCTCGGCCTCCCAAATTGCTGGGATTACAGGTGTGAGCCACAGCGCCCGGCCTTCCCTCTGATTTTTAAAGTGCTGTCTTTTCTGTCCTTCCAGCGGCACCTGTCCAGGTAACCAATGCAGGAGTCTCACAGGCCCTGGAAGGTCTGGGCCTCCTGAGGACAGGATTCGGATCCTCTTTCCAGAATGCTGTAGATCAAAAGCCAACTCTTGGGAAACCAGAAGCATCACAAGGAAAATCTCAGAATCCAGCCGCAACCCCTTCTCCAAGCCAGCAATGCCTGGCAGTCCCCCACCTCTCCTCATCCTGCCCACAGGGCCCAGGCGGGTCCTGCTTCCATCCTCACTGACTCCTCCAACATCAGAGAGGAAGCCAGAGTTTCCTATTTGTCACCAACATTCCTGCTTACCAGTGTACTCCAGAAGACGTCCTGAGCCACAGTACATTAAAACAAATAAACGAAGATCAAACAAGAAGAAACAATAGGGAACAATCCAGAACAATTATAAACCCGTCATTCTCCCCGCCACCCCCCTCAAGCCTGGACATACTAGAGAAACATGAACGCAGCCTAAAGGGGTTGGAAGTCAATTTGAAGAGCTCTCCCCAGCTAGAGCGAGCTTCTCCCGGCTCCCAGGGCTGGAGATCAAGATCCAGGCTCTGCAGGCAGCCCACTGGTTTTCTCAGACAGCTGCAATTACAGAGGGGAAGAACCTTGAGAAAACTGATCAAGCCAAAAGAAAAACAAAAAACCAAAAAAAAAAAAAAAAAAAAAAAAAAAGAATTGTTGGTTCTGATGTGCCGGACTGCAGCAACTTCCTAGAATTATTTTGTTTCTGGAAGTGAACTGTGTTCATAATTGCCCAGCTCTTCATTTCATTTGGCTAGTGTAAACCTGGCTTTGAGAACGGTCATAAATTCAACTCCTACTGGGTTGTGTTGAACTTCTGAGTCAAATGAGAGCGGTAACATGTCTTATTATTTCTGGCTGATGAATCAGAGACTGCTTCACCCTCCACTCCTCTAACCAGGGACTATAAATAAAAATTTGCCCCCAAAATATGACTCTAACTCTTTCTCTCTGTCTTCTTTAAAAGCTCTTAAATTCCAGCTCTCTTTCCCCTGCCTCGTCATTCCCCTTAGCGGAGAATAGTGAGCTCTCAGCTGCAGAGGCAAACGAAGGCCCTGGACTGGAATTCTGTCAACAGAATAAACAAAGCTATATAGCCTGGCTGATGTTAAGACTCAGGGAGTGGGTCTGATAAGCACCATTCCCTTCTGCCTTCCCTCCTCACACCTCCTCAGTCTATGCTCTATCCAATACAATTTTAAAATACTACTATTGAACAATTATTAAACATGCATAGATGTCTATTTTTTCTTTTTCACATGTTGAAGATAGGGGCTGTCCCATCACACTATGTCCCTGAGTGACTTCGTGGAGCAGAGGCACTCTGTATGCCAACAGTGAACATAAGGCAGTAAAAGGAAACAAAACAAAATAAAAACACTTTTTAAAATTTGCTTTAACCTGTTGGAAGTTGGGGAGAGAATATTTGTTATTACAGTATAAAGCACCAGGGATTCTGGTGTACCTATAATATATAAACTGATGCACTTCAGGACTCAGATTTCATTATACTCACTTACCTACCTACCTTGGTTTCCTGAAGATTATCTAGAATTTTCTGTAAGCTGATTACTAAATATTGGCATAATGTACTTCTCATTTCAATGGAGTAGTCATATTTGAATAAGCAGTTTCCAGGTGATTATTGTAAGTATTGAATGAGGTACATGCAATCAAAGGTTCTGATAAAGGATGTCAGGGGCCTGCACAAATACCTGGGGTAGGTTTCAGGCAAGGGCACAGAACGAAAACTGTCAGTGTCTAGAGAAGGGAAGAGTGGCCGTATCTCCTCCCACCTAGCTTTATTGATTCTGGTTGTATTTCCAATCCTTAAACAAGCCAAGCTCAATTCTGTCTCACGGCCTTTGCACTTGCTCCTCTGTGTTTTAGGGATGCTGTTCTTATCATCTTCCCTTCAGCTTAGCTGTGACCATCACAGTGAGCTTGTCCTGTGTCTGATTATCTCCAGAGCCTGGCATGTTCATAGCACATATCGGATTATGTATCTGATAATGTCCTCGCCCTGACCATCCTATGCAATGAAGGGCAAGGACACTATCCTTCTCATTTTTCACTGTCACATCCCCAGAACCTGGCATGTTCATAGCACATATCAGACACATAATCAGTATTATCTAAACAATGAAAAAAAGACGATTTTTGAAAGTAACTTTTCATCCGAAGCTTCAGCGATGGGAAGGTTTTAATGGTGGAAACGAGAAAGAGGAGAAAATGCTGGTGCGCAGCAAATTTATGTAAAATGTAAAAAAAATTAGCGATCACAGAATTGGTGTATTCAGTCAACCAATGAACCATCAGGCAAAGAAATATTCAGATTTTCCAAATATCGAAATCTTTGACATTGGTCTGTAAGTATAAAGAAGAGATAACACTCAACTTTCTAAAGTTTAGTGCTGTTGAGCTCATTAGAAATTGAATTTTGAATTTGTAATAGAAATTAATGCAATTCATATGCCTGTCATGTAAAGTATGACACAGCTGTTAATTTTTAATATTATTCTGACTTTAGTTGTCTCTCCTGGAGGAACAGACAGGCATCTAGGACATGGCATTATTTATGAATATTTAACTACATAGCTAGTTCCAGAAGAAGGAAAGACACTGACGACTTTTACATGTTGTGCTAGACAGAATAAAGAACCCAAAAACGTCTACATCCTAATCTCTAGAACCCATGAACATGTTAAGCATTGTGGCAAAGGGGCCTTTTCCGTTGTGATCAAGTAAAGAATCTTGAGCTGTGGAGACGATTCTGAATTATCTAAGTGGACCTAATGTCATCACAAAGGTTGTTATAAGAAGGAGGCAGGAAGATCAGAGCCAGTGAAGATGCCAACACAGAAGCAGAGGTAAGAGAGATGCAGGTGATGGCTTTAAAGATGGAAGGGGCCGTGAGGGAAGGAGCAGGGGCAGCCTCCAGAAGCTGGAAGAGGTAAAGGAATGGAATGTCCCCTGTAGCCTCCAGAAGGGCACAGTTCTGTTAGTACCTCAATTTTAGTCTGGTAAGCTGAATTTTGCACTTCTGACATTCAGAACCATACAGTCATGAATTTGCCTTGTTTTAAACCACCAAGTTTATAATAATTTGCTATAGCAGCGAGAGGAAACTAACATATCTGTGAGTGGTCATTTCCCCTGGTATGGTTTGGCTCTGTGTCCCCACCCAAATCTCATGTGGAATTATAATCCACCAATGTTGGAGGAAGGACCTGGTGCGAAGTAATTGGGTCATGGAGGTGGGCTTCCCCTTGCTGTTCTCATAATAGTGAGTGAGTTTTCATGAGATCCGATTGTTTAAAAGTGTGTAGCACCTTCCTCTTCTCTCTTCCTCCTGCTCCAGACATGTAGGATATGCCTGCTTTCCCTTTGCCTTCCATCATTATTGTAAGTTTCCTGAGGACCTCCCCAGCCATGCTTCCTGTACAGCCTGCAGAACCATGAGCCAATTAAACCTCTTTAATTTGTAAATTACCCAGTCTCAGGTAGTTCTTGATAGCAATGCAAGAACAGATGGATAACCCTCCACCCCTCATCTTAGGCTCAGTTAGTGAAAGAACGTGCACAGCTAGACCCATGGCTCTCCTGCGCCTCCTTAATACTCAGCAATGATTAATTCTTTTAATGAGATACAAAAAAAAAAAATTACCGAATTGTCTTATTTTGGCACTTGCAATGATGCAATGACTTTTTTTGTAATTTATATGTTGAATAGCTCTCCCCTGTAATTGAATCACAGTGGGAAAATGAGTTCTCTATTAAACAGTGCCTCTAGTCTCATGGATTGACACTTACTTCTGAAAAAGAAGAAAAAAGAAAGAATAGATCAGATTTCCTCATCTGAAGATTATGTTCTGGGCCAATGTTGCATGCGAATTGAGGTGACTGGTACTGAATTCAGCAGCAATTAACATTTTTTTTCCTTGGGAAGAAATATTCTATGGTTTTTCGTCTTTTTGCCACTCACTTAAATGCATCAAAAGCTATGATACCCCCTGGGGCAGCTCTCCTTCAATATACTTTCAATAAACAGCGCTTCTCCTTAGAATAATTCTTAAAGAGGCCCAGGAGGATGTGCTTTGCTCTTCGTGATGAAGATCACTTCCTAGTACAGTTCAATACAATAGGCTGGGTGCGGTGGCTCATGCCTGTAATCCCAGCACTTTGGGAGGCCGAGGTGGACATATCACCTGTGGTCAGGAGTTCGAGACCAGCCTGGCCAACATGACAAAACCCCTTCTCTACTAAAAATACAAAATTAGCCAGCTGGGGTGATGTATGCCTCTAATCCCAGCTACTTGAAAGGCTGAGGCATGAGAATCACTTGAACCCTGGAGGTGAGGTTGCAGCAAGCCAAGATTGCACCACTGCACTCTAGTCTGAGTGACAAAATGAGACTCCATCTCAAAAAACAAAAGCAATAAGGCACAGGCAACTGGATTAGGAACAGAGTTGCTGAGTGGATGCACTGGTATCCTTGTCCACCTTCCCTGTACAAAACGCACTGAAAGTATGTAACTTACTGGATGGAAGGTAATAACATTGCATCAGTTGGGTCAGCAGAGCAGCTATGAATATTATAGAATAAGATGATTATTACAGGAATAAGTCTTTTACAATGGTGAGTGAAACAAAAATAATAAAATAAAAAAGGAATGGAAAAGGTCATTGAAAGATCAGAGAAAGTTCACCAGCAAGGCCTCTGAGATGACTGGTCTGTGCACTGGGAAAAAGGAACTTCCACGTGTTGGAGGTTGGTGGGGATGCAGGAAGCTACACATACCCAGCTGCGGGAGTGAGACGAGAAGCAGGGGTGGGAAACACCTGAAGAACGGCCACTTCTCCACAGTGACTGCTTCCGCAGGTGTGCAGCTCAGCTGCCAGTGCTGGGTCTGGGCCTGTTGGTCAGTGGGGCAGGCCATGGGGAGGAGACCTAAGAATGCATTTCACAGAGACTGAGGTCAGACCTCACTGACACTTCTCTATGTGTCTGCCACGTCTTCTAGCCATAATGAACTTAAGAGACCACTAGGCTGATCCTTCCTTTCTGTTCCACTCATCACGCATGGATTCCTCTTCTGGCCAATTCCAACCTGGGAATTATAGGTAAGGAGTTCCAGGAAAGATGATCCCAAATTAAGTTGACAATGTAAAAATAGCCACCATCATCCTATAATCAAAGTTTAGAAATACGACATTTCAGTAACATGTGAAACCCCTCTAATGGAGTATGTGGAGGGAGATGCCTGCCTTTTAAATGAAATAAGGTAAACATGTGACAGATTCTTTTTTTTGTAAAGATGAAATGATGGCATTGTATACAGCTTTATTTTAGCTGAATTCCCAGGTTGCCCTTGAAAAGTAAGATGGAGTTTAGAGACACCTGATCAATTTCAGGAGCACAGTGTCAAGGAAACAGCAAAGCAAGTACACAACCCAGGCTCACAAATGAGTGAGTGCTGTGCTCAGATGCTGCACGTCAGCAAAGGACCCTGCTTTCCATCAGGAGTGATCTCAGATAAACACAGAAAACTGACCCCAAACGCCTCAATCCTGGAGCTCTCTAGCTTAGTGGGACAGCTGGCATTGCAAGGATGTAAATCTCAGGGGGAAAAAATGAAAAATAATAAGAAACATTTGATTTTGTTGCCAACTGCTAAGTATTCAGACTCAGGGAATAAAACAAGAGACATTTTATCTGGTGCAGTGATATGAGGAAAAGGCCACAGCCTTCTGACAGATGGAACATTTTAGCTTGTAAATAAGCAGCAGGGTTGTTCTGTGTTTTAAAATCCCATCAAGAGCTGAAATATGGGGTCGTGTGTAAGATTTCGTGGGTCAGATGATACGGAAAATCATTAAAGAGGTCAGAAGCGGTCAGACTCTTTGGTTCAAAAAGAACTTGGGGTGAGTGCAGAAAAAAATAGCAATAATGAAAATCCAGGAGCTAGCTGAATATAACACTCCCAAGTCGTTGCTAAAAGTTTCAAAAGGCAGTAATTGAGTTCGGGATAAAATAGGCTTCATTTTATCATAATAATGTTAACAAAGCAACCAAAAGAAGGATTTGCTCTTTCTTCTGTGTTTTTATTAGCTGTAGAACATGGGGAGATATACCTAAATTGTTTTTTGTTTGTTTGTTTGTTTGTTTTTTGAGAAGGACTCTTGCTCTGTCACCCAGGCTGGAGTGCAAAGACATAATCTTGGCTCACTGCAACCTCCGCCTCCCAAGTTCAAGCGATTCTCCTGCCTCAGCCTTCCAAGTAGCTGGAATTTTTAAATTTTTAGTAGAGACAGGTTTTCACCATGTTGGCCAGGCTGGCCTTGAACTCCTAGACTCAAGTGATCTGCCCAAGTCAGCCTCCCAAAATGCTGGGATTACAGACGTGATCACAAGATACCTGAACTCTTGAAGCCTCCTTTCCTCCAGCTCTAAGGGATACTACAAACACTATTTCATACGATAGACGTGAGCATGAAAGGAAATGACGATGCAAAGTGCATAAAAGTGTGTGGCACGGAGTAAATGCTTATTTAATCTTGGAAAATACCATTATTTGAGTGTGTTCAGACAAATTCATGATGATTTCAGTATAAATAGAAATCCATAGCAACATTGTCCTTTTACTCAGATGTCAGAGTGAGTGTTTTATGTTTTATACAAAGTGCATTAATTAAAGTTCTCCCTAGAAGTGGTGGCCAAGAAGGAATTCGAACCACCAGAGATCTACTGGAAGAAACACCTGTGAAGGATAAAAGGAAAGGGCTGGAGAAGATGGAGAGACTTTTGGAGTGTGATGCAGGCTGACTCCTAGGAACGGTGGGACTGGACAGAAAGCAACTCAGCAAAAAGAACAAGGAATACTCAAGCCAAAGTCCCTGGGAAAGAACTGTGTAGCTTGCAGAAAGGGGCCTGTGTTAGTGCTGGGGCCATTCTCAGTCATGACGTAGGAGCAGATCCAGGAAACATGGTCTCTGCAGATATGAGGGGGTGGTCTTCCATCAAGGAGGTGCCCACAGCCACAGAGCAAAGCATTTCCAGTCCTTCGTGGCTCACCTGCTGTGCTGCATGGGTCCACTTCTCCATACATGTCCATGGAGCAGCTGTACCGTGGGTTTTGTAGAACTCTCTTACAGAAGAAAGTGGGTCAACCACATCCTGTGTTCCTGCAATTGGCCTCAGGATCAGATCAGTTCTCATCCTCTCATCCCGCACTGTGTGTGCAAACTGCCCCCGCCCTCAGCGCACTTCCCAGCAGATCTCAGCAGCCCACCCGGTGGCAGGACGTGAACCTTCCTTCCTGGAGCACCGTAGTTACTGCACGTTTTCATTCCCAGTCAAAGTGGAACGAGGCAGAAGTAAGAGGCACCGCAGGTGCACCACTGGGTCCCACAGACTTCTCCCCGTGCTCATCTGTAAAAGCAGCCTCATGTCATTCTGCCCATCAAGGTCAATTATCCTACTGTGGTGGCAAATTTTCTGAACTACAGGTCCGTCGACACAAAGGACCCAGTGTACCCTGGTGGCAGCTTCCCCTGTAGTCCCTGAGACTCTCCTCTGTTCCCTGGGGGAAGAATGCACAGGAACAAGCTCCAGGTGAGACACTGACACAAACACACCAGCTCCGTGAGTGCTCCTGTCGCCCATGCCACTATCACCCATCAGTGCCCTCAGACCCGCTCAGGCTCAGACCAGACATTCTGTCTACTCCCTGTGAAGGACAGATGCTGGGCCCTTCAGAGCTGAACACCAGTTCTGACAGAACCCAACCATCACGGAAATTTCCAGACACATGGCCACTTGTTTCTAGTGGTCAGGGGTTCTGTCTAGCAGGGCCCAAGACGAGCTGCTTCTTTAAAAATGTACAGGACCTGGGTGGTGTAAAGTGACACACTGCTGTCCTGGCTTTATAGATCTGCAGCTCACGTTTTGTTTTTCAGAGAAACACTCATCTTTATGGCCTACCATTTAATTTCCCTGCGGTCATGCAGCAGAGCTAAGTTATTTCTCTTTTTAGAAGAATCATGTAAGTAGGGAATAATGAATGCAAAACTTCCTCCAGAACCCCAGGGGCCTGCCTGGCGACTCTACCGTGGGAACGTCCTCACTGGCACCTGCAACACTCCAGGGTCCATCTGGTGGCTTGGCTCAAGCATTAGGGCTGATTGCACCAACGCCCGTACTCACTGCAGTCGGTCCCCCTCAGAGCTGGCAGTCATGCACGTCACATGGTATGTGGGCTGCAGCAGTACTGGGTGTAAAACCCGAAGAAGCCCACCTGATACGGGGCTTCCTTCCTTGTGGTATTGGATGCAGCAAGTTGCCATTCAAGTCGGAGAGAACGTCCTGAGGCCTGTGGCCACTAGGCCCTGAATCCTTGCACTCTCTGGTGCACAGGGCCCTTCCTGAGGCCCTCAGGACACTCATGGCGAGTTAGTCTGTCCAGCCAGAACAATGTCATCAGTGCAAGGAATCCATGTGATATTCAATGAGATGCACTGGAAGGCAAGAGGTCTGTGGACTCTGGGGACTGTGAGCCTAGCCCCAAGGCAAGCCTGCAAGTGGGCATTGCCCATCATCCCACATGGATGCAAAGATTATGTGTGTGTGTGTGTGTATGTGTGTGTATATGTGCGTAGGTGTATGTGTGTGTGTGTATGCGTGTGTGTGTATGTGTGTGTATATGTGCGTAGGTGTATGTGTGTGTATGTGTGTGTGTATGCGTGTGTGTGTATGTGTGTGTGTATGTGCATAGGTGTGTGTGTATGTGTGTGTGTGCATGTGTGTATGTGTGTGTATGTGTGTGTGTGTATGTGTGTGTATATGTGCATAGGTGTATGTGTGTGTGTATGTGTATATGTGTGTGTATGTGTGTATATATGCGTAGGTGTATATGTGTGTGTGCATGTGTGTATGTGTGTGTGTATGTGTGTGTATATGTGCGTAGGTGTATGTATGTGTGTGTATGTGTGTGTGTGCATGTGTGTATGTGTGTGTATGCGTGTGTGTGTGTGTGTGTGTGTGTTCTGACAGCCATGCCAAATCTACTGAATCATGTAGGTTGCAGTTGAAATGGGATGCCACAGCTTCAGAGCATGTGCCTGCGGTAGAATCCCTGCATCTGTGGGTATTTGTATTTTTAACTTTCTGTGTTGTCAAATTGTTCCCCGAAGTGCTTGTACCATTTGGCAAATTGCACTTGAGGGTGGAAGGTTTTCCAACGTTCTGAAATGGGAGGATTTTCCAGCAGCTTGTCCTTGTATATCTTAGCGTAGGGTGACACACTGCTGGCCTGGTTTTATAGATCTGCAGCTCGTGTTTTGTTTTTCAGAGAAACACTCATCTTTATGGCCTACCATTTAATTTCCCTGCTGTCATGAGGCAGAATTAAGTTATTTCTCTTTTTAAAAGAATGATATAAGCGGGGAATAATGAATGCAAAATGCTGTAGTTAAACATCAGCAGATAGGCTGATGGATAGGCTGTCACTTAGATGGTGCTATAAATGGAAAGAAAGTGATATTTAATCATTTGCAAAAAAATAAAAACAGTGGTGATGGATTTGGTGTACTTTGAGTGACTCACTATGGCCAATTGTTATGCTCCAGTTAATAAAGGGAATGAAGAGGGCAAAGCAGAAACTCTTTGCTTTCAAGAGCAGGCCTGGTCTCCGGAACTGTTTAGACACATAAACAGTTGCTGATTCCGAGAGGGGCCAAATTGTGTCTTCCTAAAATTTCTAAGTTGAAGTCCTAAGACCAAGTACCTCAGCATGGAACTATATTTGCAAACAGGACCTACAATCAGGTAATTAAGGTAAAGCTGGTATAGGACTAGCCCACTTATAAGAAGAGAAGAGTAGGGTGTGGACTCAGACAGACAGCGGGGACAATCAGCTGATGGCGCAGGGAGAATCTATGAGCTGCAGAAGAAGCGATCCTCCTGACACCTCGATTTTGGGATTGTAACCTCAAAAACTGGAAAAAAACACATTTCCATTGTACAATCCAGTTGGTCTGTGGAACTTTGTTACAGCAGCTGGAGCAGGCCGATACGTTAGCATTAGCCAGAGAGGAGCCTCTTTCATCCTGGTGGCAAACTGGTAGCTCATGAAATTATTCCAATAGACCTGTTCGGTGTTGTTGTTGCTGTTGTTTTGCTTTGTTTTAAATTTGGACCAACATTACAAAATCAGAGCTGGGTGTGCTGGTTCACACCTATAATCTCAGCTCTTTGCCAGGAGCTGGGATGGGAGGATGACTTGAAGTTAAAAATTCAAGACCAGCCTGGGCAACATAGCAAGACCCTGTCTGTACAAAATTAAAAAAGCAAAGAATTAGCCAGGTGTGTGGTGCTGTACACCTGAAGTCCCAGCTTCTGGGGAGGCTGAGGTGGGAAGATCAGTTGAGCCCAGGAGGTTGAGGCTGCAGTGAACTATGATTGCACCACTGTACTCTAGCGTGGGCAACAAAGAGAGACCCTGTCTCAAAAAAAAAAATTAGGAGATTTGAAATAAAAAATAGAATACAGATTTCAGGCTACACTTGAAAAATGAGAAGATCCGTCATATGGGGCAAGGCTTTGTGAATGGCCATGACCCCTGCCGCTGACATGTACTGCGGCCTCCCTGACAACGGAGTCGGCCGTTAGTTGGCATTTATCACTGAATGTGCAATGGCTTTATTTTTTAATTAATAGGAGAGGTGTGTTTTTTATCTCACCAATTATTAGCTATGTGTCCTTAAACAAATTACTTAAACTCCTTGTGCCTCAAAGTTTCTTGTTTTTAAAACAAGAAAAATATTACACAAATTTGTACCATTCTTTTCTGGCTGCCGTAACAACTTGCCACAGACTTGAGAGCTTAGAACAAGAGTAGTTTACCGTGGACTACTACGCAGCCATAAAAAGGATGAGATCATGTCTTCTGCAGGGACGTGGCTGGGGCTGAAGACCATTATCCTTAGCAAACTAACACAGGAGCAGAAAACCAAATACCGCATGTCCTCATGTGTAAGGGGGTGTAAGATGATGAGAACACATGGACACCTAGAGGGCAGCGTCGGAGGAGGAAGAGGATCAGGAAAAACAGCTAGTGGGAGCTGGGCGTAGTAGCCGGGTGATGAAATAATCTGTAGAATAAACCCTGTGACACAGGTTTACCCATGTAACAAACCTGCCTATGAAACCCTGAACTTGAAAGTTTCAAACACACACACACACACACACACACACACACACACACACACACACGAACTCTTTCTCTCACAGTTCTGGAGTCTAGAAGTTCAACCTCAGCTTCACTGCACTCAAATTAAGGGGTAGCCAGGGCCATGCTCCCGCTGACGGCCCTGGGGGAGAACTTATTCTTCCCTCCTCCCTCTGCCAGGGTGTGGGCATTCCTTGGCTTGTGGCCACATCACTCCAATCTGCCTCAGAGGCTGCATGGCCTCCCCCTTGTCTACAGGTCAATCTCCCTCTTGCTAATAAGCAGGCATGTGGTGTCTCCTAGGGCTTGTGTTGGTTTCCTGAGGCTGCCGTACAAATTACCACACACTTGGTTGCTTAAGACAAACTAAATCTATTTTCAGAAGTCTAGAGGTCAGAAGTACAAACTCAAAATGTCGCCAAAGCCACATTTCTGCCAGAGGCTCTAGGGTAAGGTCCTTTCTTGCCTTTTCTGGTTTCTATCAAAATTCTCTGTGGTTGCACCTCTCCAATCTCTGTCTCCACTTTCTCAGAGCCTTCTCTTACGATAAAGACACTTACTGAATTTAGCGTCCAGCTAGATAATCCCCCAATGAGTGCATCTCGAGATGCACCTCCTGAGTAGCTGGGACTACAGGTATGCAGCACCGTGCCCGGCTAATATTTCTATTTTTAGTAGAGGGGTTTCACCATGTTGTCTAGGCTGGTCTTGAACTCCTGACCTCAAGTGATCTGCCTGCTTCGGCTTCCCAAAGTGCTGGGATCACTGGTGTGAGCCACCATGCCCTGCAGGATGTTGTAATATATGTATATAATATAGAATGATGGAATGAAGCTAATTAACATATTCATTGGCTCAAATACTTATCTTTAATCCTGAAGATTCTGTCTCAGGAAAACAAACACTGCAGGTTCTCACTTACCTGAGAAATCTAAAATCAGCCTCGTTCTTCTTAATGGTTTCTTCCCTCAGCAGAAATCTATCCCAAAGACTTGGAAGAGATTTGAATCCAAATGTGGGATTTTGTTTTTGCTTTTAATTTCTTCCTCATTCATGCAGGCAAAACTGATGTTTTAAAACTGAAAACACCCAATTAGGTGAATGAAAATAGAGCTTCAAAGAGAATTGCATGCCGTATTTTTTTTTCCACAGAAACCCCTTTGGGTTCTCATTTTACCTGCTTCAAAGTCAATGATAAATTAAGCAGTAGCTTTGACAAAGGCCCAGACCACAGCAGAGAAAGGCTTCAGTAAAGAATCTTCTCAAAAAGATAAACCAGGAGTTCTGCTAAGGAGTAAGGACCGAGAGTTTGATGAGGGACTTTTCCCCGTCTGAGTCAAAACACAGGAGGGGTGCTTTTCCATGGTACCTTTCCATAACCATGCGTAAAATCAAAGTCTGCCTTGCAAAGGGAGCGGAGTTCCAATCAATACAAATGCATATCTTTGTGTGACTATAACTTAAGTTTTGACAGATGCTGTGTAGATCTAACAAAGAAGATCAGGGGGTCTGCGTTGGCCCCTGGTCTCCATTTGACAATTCTTAGGCCCTGGATGATTCCTATGAGTAGGGGGTGTTGGGAGGAATTTGGCCATTTATTCTTCCCAGAAAGAGATCTGACCTTGGTCCTCAGCTTCTGGAAGGTGATTTATGTCATGCCTGATAGGAGTGTCTTCGTTTAGGGTAACAACTAGATATATATACTGCATCTTAGGGTGGTGCTAGCCACACTTGAAAGTCCGAGGGTTGTGGCTGACCTAGACAGAAAGCCTGGCCATGTGATTTAGGGTGGGGTTTTAGGTCATAAGCTGTCGGGCAACATGGAGATTGAGTTCAATCAATCATGACACACGATGCAGCCCCAATAAAGACCCTGAAGCATGAGGCTCAGGTGCCCTTACCTAGCTGGTCATACTTGTGCATATTGTCACACTTCCTGGCAGGAGGGTAACTTGTCCTGACTGCACAGGAGAGCACAGTGAAAGCTTGCTGGGAACCCTTCCAGACTTCATTCCATAGACCTCTTCTTTACCTGATTTGATCTGTGTTCTTTCCCTTTAATAAGCTGTAACTGTGAGTTGAAGAGCTTCAGTGAGCTTTTAATCCTTCAAGCAAATTATTGAATCTGGGGATGGTCTTGAAAACTCCCCAAACTTGCAGTTGCTGTCAGAAGATAGGATGGTCCTAGCCAGTACCATGATGCCCCTTTAAACTTGATTGCTGGATCAAAATTTTGCCATTTGCTAAACTCTGGATGTAGGCCAAGTGGAACGACTGGCTGTCTGGTATCTTCCTAGCCCAGGCTACACCCAGATTTCCAAGTACGATTATAAGTTAGTGTTATCTTACCTGCTGATCAGCACATCGGATCTTCAGGGACCTCCCTTGCTGAGAGAGTCACACTGAAAACATGAAGTCTCTGAGCAGCGTTTCAGGGAGCTGTGTCTGCTTTGGGTGGTGCAGCCTAGGGTGCTGCTATTATTTTTCTTCTCGAAGGTAGGAAGTGGCCTTCTGTTGGCTACTCTTTCACTTACACATAGCAGGGAACCCAGGTGTGGGGTGAAAGGCTGTCTCTTGTGGCTCAAGAGAAGATTACCATTGCCAATTGCTGTAGGGAGAAGAGGGCTGCTTGTCATTTTCAGGTCTGTAAGTGAAACAGTTACGAGGCTTTCTTTGGTGTTAATTTTATTTAGTGCAGGGAGGGATTGTAGGCTGCCCTCTTTCTCTGTGAACTTCAGTGGAGCCAGAGAACTTCATGAGGATGGGGAATATGGGATGGTATGTCGATTTGGTCTCTTCTGAGATTAAACATCAGTCCTTAAAAGACTCTTAAGTGGCAGTTCTGGAATTTTTCCTGGGAAGAGCTGACATAATTCCTAATAAAGGGGGCTTTAGGGAACTGGGTAATGACTACCTCTCTGGGTATTTTTTCCACTGTGGATAATAGCTCTTTCTTATGATGGAAAGTGAATTTATTTCAAATTTAAATGAAAAGTTATAATTCAACATTGGAAATTAAAACATATTTATCTTTAAGATGGTTACATTTTGAACAGATGCCATTAAAGTTTAATTTACCACTAAAACTGCAAGGAAACATCCATTGTCTGTTAATAATGATTGTCTTTATTCCATTTGTTTTCTCTTGGTGACAATAAAATAGAAGACAATCATGCACTGTGAAATGGAGCTGAATTGGAAGGAACAGGTTCATAAAAAGCATTTTTCCCTGTGGGAGAATTGATTGAAGTTGTCATTGCATCAGTTGGGAAAGCTTCCTCTGTTTGTGGTGTTGGCTGGCTTGGAGAAATAACAATTCTTCCGTACTGTGATTCCTTTCTTCCCTTTTCCTCAAATAAGAGGCGAAATAGTTATTTTTATTTGCATTTCAAATCTTGGGATCTGTAACTGAATGCAATCATTCCAATGATTAAAGTAATATCTCATTTTAATACATTCTGTGCATTTGAAAAAAATTATTTCACCTGTGCAATTTAAAAAATAACACAAGGTACCATGTGGCCCAGCAATTGCACTTTTGGTCATTTATTCCAGGGAAGTAAATACCTACCTACATGCTCACAGAAATCTATATATGAAAAGCAATAGCATCTTTGTTCATGAGATTCAGAAACTGAAAACAACCCAAATGTCTATATTATGGAATGCCATTTGATGATAAAAAGGAACCAGTTACTGATGTACACACAAACTGAGATAAATCTCCACGCAGGCCGGGCGTGGTGGCTCAAGCCTGTAATCCCAGCACTTTGGGAGGCCGAGGCGGGTGGATCACGAGGTCAAGAGATCGAGACCATCAACATGGTGAAACCCCGTCTCTACTAAAAATACAAAAAATTAGCTGGGCACGGTGGCACGTGCCTGTAATCCCAGCTACTCAGGAGGCTGAGGCAGGAGAATTGCCTGAACCCAGGAGGCGGAGGTTGCGGTGAGCCGAGATCGCGCCATCGCACTCCAGCCTGGGTGAAAAGAGCGAAACTCCGTCTCAAAAAAAAAAAAAAAAAAAAAAAAAAAACCTCCACGCAATTATGTTGCATGTAAAAAGCCCATCCCCAAAGCTTCCATCCTGTATTATACTCTTTGTATGACATTTTTGAAGTGGTTGTCAGGAGTTACGTGTGAGCATGCTGGAGGAGGTGGGCATGGCTCTAAAAGGGTGGCATCCTTCTTTGGCAATTAAATTTTACTTGAGTGTGGTGATGAGATTTTTCTTACCTATGGTGGTGAATACAAAAATGTACACCAGAAAAGAATTTATAGAACTAAATACACAAAGACACACAAATGGATGCATGTAAACCTGGCAAAATTTGAGTAATGTTAATGGAGGGTATCAATTTTCACTTCATGGTTGTGGTATTTTACTATAATTATGCAAAATCATACCATTGGAGAAAATTTGGTTCACGGTGCAAGGGGCCTCTCAGCATTATCTCTCACAGCATCATATGAGTGTATAATTACCCCCCCCTCTCTATATGTATTACACACAAACACACACACACAGAGAGAGAGAGAGAGAGAGAGAGAGAGCTGCAAAATTCGAAAGCACAAAGTATAGAGAACGAATGTCAATATTTTCTTCTAACCCCATTCAGAATCTTTATCCCATTAATATGCATCATACTTGAGTCTCGGGAATGTTAACTCCAGGCTTCTTGTTATGAAAAATAATAACTTACTTCATCGTTTAAAATGTGTTTAAAGTTGTGTATTATGTTACTTGAATGCCACACATCCTCATGGGTGCACCTGCTTATCTTGTAAATCTTCATGTGGTTCGTTCCTCAGAGTCCTCATTGAAATCAACAGCCTCTCTCCATTATAAAAGTACTGCATGATTTTGTGCCTCAGAAAAAAACAAAAAATAACGAGCAGCCTATATCCCACATGACCTGAAATTATGCCACGTTGTTCTCTGGGTGTTCTCAAACATGGCAGCCGGCTGTCTCCAGAGTAAGTGATCTAAGACAGAGAGGAGCAGGAAAGAGTGAGCCCAAGATGGAAGATGCGGTTCCTACAGCCTAACTCTGGAAGTGACGCCCTATCATCACTTCTGCCTTTTACTGTCGGTCACACAGACCACGTCTGGTACAAGGCAGGAAAGGGCAGCCCACGAGGCTGGGAGCACTGGGGGCCACCTTGGAGGCTGGTGGCCATGAAGTCAAGCGTATGAAAGTGGCCGTTAACCTGTTGTGTGCCACACAACAGAACTCTGCCAGTGTAAACAGGAGGATGTTTAGAAACTATGATTTTCAGAAAACACTGTTAAGTAAAAAAATTCTACCTTTTGTGTAAAGAAGAAATAAGAAATAAAAAACAATAATGTGCCTGCTTATCTTTACTAGAAAAAAAATACACAGGAAAATAAATCAACTGAAATGTAATTGGTTACGTGGAAAAGGTGAGGTTTGACGGGGCAGATGCACTATAAAAGGCTGTGAGACGTTTTTATACCTTCTTGAATAAATTTTGACTTTTGGAAGCACAAAAGAGTCGATAAAGATGGGAGAGGAATAAAAACATTATAAAACTGAGTATGAAACTAACAAACTATATATTTTATATGAATAATATAACAACACTGAAGGTAGTCAACCGAAACAAAACTAATCAGCGTAACTATGGACACAGCGCTTCCCCATCCACTCACAACCTTTAATAGGGTTAAGAGCTCTGTTTTATGTTGCTGTTTGTGTTCTAATGTTCTGAGAACGTTTTGGAGTGTTACAGAATTGAACAGAGGAATAAATGTTGTCATTATTATTGGGAGTCAGTGTTTTTACTATAGAAGGAAGAACACAGCAATATGGAAATGAGAAAGAACCCTGGGTAATGCACTGTAATTTGGATACTATCAACTCATAATTCCCAAAAATATATGTATTTGCATGTATATGGGTACATGTGGAAGTATGTATGTAAAATATCTGTGAATGTATATGTGTATGTATGTCTCTATAGATGTAAATAGGTGCATTGATACATATATTTCATCACTCTGTACACTAAAAGGCCTAAAAAGCAAAGCTATGTCAGTATCAATACTCATACTTTACACTCTGAATTTGGTCTCAAATATGATTCTCCTCTGAGAAGAATTATACCTCCTCAGAGAAGTTGTTCACTATAGGGCTGTGCCAGGATAGGTATAAGATAAGCTCTACCTGAACATAAGAAAGTTCTGGAAAAAGTGGTAGGTGCATGTGCATGTCTCAAGTAAACAGAAACAAGCTTGAAGGGCCTCTTACTAGCTCAATATAAAACAAAGGACTTCATCTGTCTAGATAGGATAGATAAATAACATAGCGATAGATAGGTGATAGGTATATATAGAGAGAGATAAGATAGATGATTAGATTGATCTTTAAGATAGATAGAAGGTAGATAAGACACATAATGATAGATATAAATAAACTGATTAGATAGATCCATGACATAGAATAGAATAGAACAGAATAGAATAGAGTAGGATGAATGGATGAATAGATAGATAAGATAGATAATTAGATTGATAAATAATATAGAAGATACATGATAAAATTATTTAGATAGATTAGATAGATCATAGAATTGAATAGAATCAAATCAGTTGGGCACGGTGGCTCACGCCTTTAATCCAAGCACTTTGGGAGGCCAATGAGGGTGGGTCACGAGATCAAGAGATCTAGATCATCCTGGCCAACATGGTGAAATCCCATCTCTACTAAAATAGAAAAAATTAGCTAAGCACGGTGGCAAGTGCCGTAATCCCAGATACTCTGGAGGCTGAGTCAGGGGAATCGCTTGAACCCAGGAGGCAGAGGTTGCCGTGAGCCAAGATCATACCACTGCACTCCAGCCTGGCAACAGAGCAAGAATTCTTCTCAGAAAAAGAAGAAGAATGGAATGGAATGGAATAGAATAGAATAGAATAGAATAGAATAGAATAGAATAGAATAGAATAGAATAGAATAAGCTGGAAACCATCATTCTAAGCAAACTAACACAGAAACAGAAAATCAAACTCGTGTTCTCACTCATAAGTGGGAGCTGAACCATGAGAACACATGGACACAGGGAGGGGAACATCACACACTGGGGCCTGTCAGGAGCTGGAGAGCATTAGGACAAATACCTAATGCATGTGAGGCTTAAAACCTAGATGATGGGTTGACAGGTGCAGCAAACCACCATGGCACATGTATACTTATGTAACAAACCTGCATGCTCCGCACATGTGTCCCAGAACTTAAAGTAAACTAAAATAAAATATAAATTAAATAAAAACAATATTTGGATGAATGGATGGATAGATAAGATAGATGATTAGATTGATAGATAAGAGAGTTAGAAGATAGATTCAAAAGATAAGACGGATAATAAGTAGACAATAGAAAGAAAGAAAGAGAAAATAAATAAATAAATACATTCAGATAATAGATGAAGAAGGGGGCACTGACTTCCAGCAGAATGCCAAAGACCTTCTGATAAAAGGGCAGAAAGTGCCCGAGTTAGGAAAGTATTTTGCAGCCCTCAGAGTGGCATCATATCAGGCAACAATGAGCAATGTATGTCAAATCCAGGGAGAATGTTAATAAAGCGTATGATATTTGCCTGGTCATAAGGTGTCTCCTCATAGATTTCTTACTAATTGGTAGAGGAATAGTGGTAATAAGAAAAGAAATTGGAGAACACCCTCCCTGACCAGGTAATCAAAATTATCATCTTCCCTGAGGTCCAGATGAACGTCGTGTGTGAAGGACCCCACACAGCCTAGAGAGGATTCCAGTCAGCAGTGCACACCCTGAATTACATCTTGAGGGAAATCCCTCAAGGATATGATAACTAGAAAGCTCGCGGTATAAGGCATTCCTGCCATGCAGACACTTGTTTCTCTCTGAAAAAGCCTGCTGGTAGGTCCTTGCAGAGAGACAGAAAGCAGCCCGTTCTGGGTGATCTTACTAAACTTTCAGTTTACTTGCTTGTGTTGGAGGATGCCTTATTTCTTTTCCTGTATTTCTCTTGTGCTAGAGGATATCATATCTTGTTTAATGCTTACATCAGTCATGGAGGAAACTGCAGAATATCTCTAGGATAACACGTGAAATGTTAAAGACTGTGCAATGACTCTTCATCAGTCCGTGAAGCGAATTAAGGACCTGGAAGCTTATTTTTAAACATCTACAGTGAACTGCATTCATTAAAATTTAAAATACACTTTATCTTTCCAAGGCTCAAACATACTGAATAAAAAGATGGTCTGTGTATAAAAAGAAGAAGTTAACAGCATTTAATAGAACACACCAGATAATAAATTGAAGATTCCAGGGAATTCCAGAGAGACTTCTCATTGGTGCTGGGGACGTTGAAGGGAGTTTGGAGAGAGTTTTGAACAATCCGGTGGAGATAAAGGGGCTAAGTGGAAAGATGAGAAAGGCAGGGCTAGGCGGAGAGAAGAAGAAAGTAGAATGTGGAGAATTGCAAAACAAAAGTGCGAACACCACGTTGACAGCCGAGGGAAGTCCAGGGAGGCCAAGAACAAAACGCTACCGGAAATCCAGCCTGCCACTCAGTGTGACATTCGTGGGCACACAAGCTCGCACTCAGTGGCCACAATAAATCATTCAAATTTCTGCTCAGATGGAGGAGACACAGTGGTCCTTCCTAAAGGGGTAAGAGGAATTGGCAACACGAAGTTTCTGCCTAGAAGATCGAAATTCTTATCAAAGAAAGGAAGAGAGAGAGAGAGAGAGAGAGAGAGAGAGAGAGAGAGAGAGAGAGAGAGAGAGAGAGAGAGAGTGTGTGTGTGTGTGTGTGTGTTGGGGAGGGGTTCTCATTTTATCTTTACTTTGCTCTGAGTTTTCTGAGAAGTTCACAGATTACTTTTGCCTCTGGTTCTCCTAGGATGGACTGTTTTTCGTTTTTTATACAATATGCTAAATTCTTTAAAACACCAGTTATTTGAGGCGAGGGGTGTTAATACTTCCAGGCTCCTTGTGTTTGGTGGCGCTGTTAGCAGAAAGGCCATGGGTCCCTCTCATGCCTGAGCTTCTGCTTAGTAGTGCAGAGCTTTCCTGAACTCTCTCCAATAGTGATCATTCTAGGAATAAAGATGAGAGGAACAGAGCACCCAGCTCCCCGCGCCGGGCACACAGCACCAGTGAGAACTGTCCCAAAGCCACCTGAATATTGCGTTTGCTACCACAGCAACCCAAGCCTATTTGACTGACAGAAGCTGAAAAGAAGCCAAATGTGCTCTGATTTTAAAAAGGAAGCAGCTTTCCAGGGAAGATGGCCAGGATGAGTCCCCAGACCACTACAGTTAAACCTGCATTTATTGATCACCAGCTGTGTGCTGTTAACTGTCTTTTCCTAAGCTTCCAAAACAGTTCCCAGGGAACAGTCTAAAAACGCCTCCTTGCATGAAGCACTGAAGAGGCTGCAGAGGATACTGTGGGGGCCCTGCCTCTGGGACCCGGGGTCTAGGGGGGCCATCCTGCCTCCATCCTCTGTGGGGCTTTGCCTGCTGAGGAGCCTCCAGCCCTAAAGGGAAGAGGGAGGTGCAGGGTTTTAGCTGTTTTTAATCTGCCTCGTTACTCTCTTGTAGGTTACTTCTGAGTCCTGGGCCCCTCCTGCGGTGCCGCCCTCCAGGCTGCATCGCGTTCTGCTTATTCCCAGGCCTCCTCCCTACAGTCTCTCCGTGCTCCCTGGAGGCAAAGACTGTCTTGTTGGTCTCTGTGTTCTCAGAGGCTGGCTGATTGCAGGAGGCTTCAGAAAGACCTGTGGACCTCCAAGCCTTACAGCTCAACTTAATCAATTTTATTTGTTTTCTGTAGCAAAATGTATGTTTTGTATTTTTTATGAAAAATCTCCATTCTCTTTTGGCAGGGAACCCCTCTCTAGAGCTCTCCTATCCCATTTCCTTCGTGATTTTTCCCTTTTCCACCCCTGGAGACACACAAGCTGCCCACGTCCCGGGCCCCTCCCCTCCCCGCTGCAGGCAGGTCTGGCTGGAGACGGTCCTTGGTGGGCTCTGTTGTCTGCAAGCTGCCCACCTGCCCTTCGGAAGCCCAGGCTCGTACTCTGACTCAGGAGGGGCTGTTTATTCATTGGCTCTGTTGATAGAGCTGCGTGTGCAGCAAGTGCCAGGAGCTGATGGACGGGCAGTGGCCCAGGAAATGTGTCTCAGCTCGTTCCTTCTCCTCTCCACCCCCTTCTTGGGGATTCCTAGTTTCTCCCCTAAGACTGTCTTTTTTTTTCTCCTGATTTTGCTTGGTTTGAAAATTTTCTTTCCAACTCATGTTTGCCAATTTGATTCCACCATTTCAGCTTCTAATTGGGGTGGAGGGTGAGTTGGTCTCGTGCTCAGAGCTGGAATTGGGATCCGCATTCTGGGGTCCCTCGATCTCTATTAGTCACAGCCAGCTCTTACAGCTCATCGGGGCATCATTAATGTCAGCCAGAATGTTTGCGTTTAGTTTAGGTGGGACCCGTGCAGGGCCCTGGGAAAACAGAAAGAGTAAAACGCAATTCTTTAAGTCCCAAGAGATCAATATGGAAGGAGAGGGTTAGAGAGAAAAGGGTACAATCAACCTGACTCGGGATGATCGTACAGTGATACAAAAGCTTCCAGGGCTCTCCAGCGGCATCCTCAGGCAGAGCGAAGACCCACAGACAAGCAAGTGGGAGGCAAGCATAATGCAAAGCCCTACAGGTGTGTATACCCAAGTGAACTTGACGCAAAGTCTCACAGGTGTGCACATTCAGGTAAGCATGATGCAAAGGTCTGCAGGTGTGCATATCCAGATGTGCTTGGTGCAAAGACCTGCAGGTATACACATCCAGGTGGGTGTGATGGGAGCATCAGGAGCCAGGCCTGGATGGGCAGGTGGGGATGAGGTGACCCAAGTATCCTAATGGAAAGCAGAGCCCGCTATGCACATGATGTAAGGTGGGGGTTAAATAGAGCTAAGGCAGAATGCAGGTTGAGGTGATCCTTGGTGGGTGTGAAGAAGGAGGCAGAGGATGGTCATGAGGCAAGGTGAGTAAGGTGTGACGAGTCGGAGGAGAAGGTGGATTCCAGAGATGGGTCTGGCTAGAACCAGCGGGACTCAGGGATGGAGTCTGTGTAGGAGATGAAGCCGTGCACTAGGCAGTGGTGTCCCTGAGGCAGCATCCCTCCTGCCTATCTCCAAGGACAGCCCGGTTCTGGGAGGCCAGTGGAGATGGTCCCACCTGCACTGCTGTCACACTGGGCAGCTTCCTCGGGGTCACCCATGTGGACACTCCACTGGAGGGCAAATGAGTGCAGAGGAGGTCGGGTCCCCCTGGGTGTCCAGTGCCAAGTTCTTTCTGGGGAAACAGATTTTCTTAGACGACGTAAAGCAGACTTTTTTTATTCTTCCTTTTATAGTGCAGCCTCTTTTCCTTCTTATAAGCATAGAGGACTTGCCACCTTTCTGAAGTCATTCTACAGTGTAATGTGTGTATGGCTGCGTTCATGGGTTTGATCCTGTCTGTGTAATCGTAATTATGATAATAGTCGCGTAAGGCCCCTGGTGCCACAACCTTACGCCTGCTTCTGTTTCCCCGCTCACACACCTCAGCCACACCAGCCCCTCCTCGCCATCCCCCAAACACACCGTGGCATGCTCCCTGCTGCCTGGGGCCTCGTGCCTGCTACTCCCAGATATTCTCATAATTTTCTCCCCATCTCCTTCTCATCTTTAAACCATTTTACACTGAGCACGTCGGTGGCATTAGGCACATTCACAATGTTGTGCAACCATCACACCTATCTAGCTCCAAAACATTCCATCACTCATCAGTAAAATCCACAGCTGTTATGCAGTCTCTCCAACCTTGCACCCCCAGCCCAGCATCCACCAACTGCATTCCCTCTGGATGGATGTGCCTACTCTGTACATTTCCTACACACAGAGTCATGGGATACAGGATCCTTCCTACCTGGCTTCTCTGACTCAACAGGAGATTTTCCAGGTTCCTCCATGTTGTAGCCTGGGCCAGTGCTTCATTGTTTCTCATGGTGCCTCCCGTATGAAGCCAGCAGCCCCCTCCAGAAACTCTGGCCCTCTCTACTCTCCCTTTCTCATTTTATTTTTTTCTCTGATGCTATCTGCTAATTTAACTATTTCACTACCTGCTTCTGAATCACTATCAGCTAATCTAATGATTTCACTTATTTATCATGGTTAATGTTGCCTTTACCACTAAAATCCAAGCTTCATAGGAGCAAGAAACTTTGCTCGTTTAATTCCATGACTGTAACCTCAGTGCCTCAGGCAGTGCTTGGTGCTCAGTGGGCACTCAATCAGTATTTGTTGAATGAATGAATGAATGAATGAATGATCAAAATATATTACTGGGCCTTGCTAAGTGCCTGGACTGGTGTTATCCCTTGTAGCTGCGGAACCCTGGGATGCTAAGGTCATGCAGGTAGTAGGAGGTAGACACAGATATGAACCCAGACAGAAATTTTCTGAATACTTCTCTTGTCACTATGATGCCACTGTGCCTCACTGTGCACTTGCATGTTCTTATCTGTGCATCCAGGCATGCCTAATGCAAAGGCCCACAGGTGTGCACATCCAGGTGAGCATGATGCAAAGGTCCACAGGTGTGCACATCCATGTGAGCATGATGCAAATGTACACAGGTGTGCACATCCAGGTGAGCATGATGCAAAGGTCCACACGTGTGCACATCCAGGTGAGCATGATGCAAAGGTCCACACGTGTGCACATCCAGGTAAGCATGATGCAAATGTACACAGGTGTGAACATCCAGGTGAGTATGATGCAAAGCACACAGGTGTGCATGTTTAGGTGAGTGTGATGGGAGCCCCAGGAGTGGGCTTGACAGACAGGTGGGAATGAGATGACCGGAGAGTCTTCCTAATGGAAAACAAACCCTACTCCATGGATGGTGTGAGGTGGAGTGGGGTCTAAACAGAGCTGTGGCAGGATGCACGATAAGGTTGCAGCACAAATATGGATTGAGTGCTCCCGTGTGTGTGTGTGTGTGTGTGTGTGTGTGTGTGTGTGTGTAGGTTTGCATGAGTTCTAAGCCTGCTTCTCCTCTTGAAGCTCTGTTCTGCCCATAAAAACCTCTCACTTCTTTGAAATCCTTCAGCTCTAATACTGGCCAGGTACTGTGGCCTCTGCTTCTGTCCTGTCTTGAAGCAGTATTCATTGCCCATGCAGGTACCATGCTCGCTCAGCTGGACGGTTAGTTCCCTTGTATAAGGCAGTGAGCCTTTTATGCTGTCTTTTCTGCTCCAGAGGTATATGGGGATTGCTAGGAGATCACCTAGCAATTGCTAGGAAATTCTGTGGATTTCATTTTCTCTTCTTCATCTGGAAGTAGGACCTGGGGAACACCTCAAAACTCGCTTGTGCAATTGTCAGAAAGCTAAGAGAGTTTACAAAAGCCACCCCAGTGGAACACGAAGCCTCATTGGCCCTAGAGCGGGCGGTCTTTGTTCTTTGTTTTCTTTTCATCCTGTGATCGCACCTGTGAGCACAGATGAGGGGCTTTATGGATGGCCAAATGCCCACCTCCTTCCTGAACAAGTCCCTCCGGTGCCTGGCTGGATCCAGGGAGCCCTCCTCAGGCTCTGTGTCATTGCTACTTTCCATATGGTTGTGTCTATGAGGTCTCAACACAAGGAGAACAGCTGGGAAGTCCGGCCTCACCTTCAGATAGAGAAACCCTCTTCTTCACATGGGAAACCACCAGGATGTCAATGCCCAAGTCACTTTGGTGCCCTGGGAGTGTGAACTGCAGCTGCTCAGTTACCCTGTCTGCTTGCCTGAGGTCTTGCTAACCAGGGAACAATTTTCTAAAGCTACCGCAAACAAATTTTATTATTATTAAGCCAAACACATCATATCTCCTGCAGTTCAATGTACTTCATTCTCAAACAGCACTGCTCAGCCATCTGAGCATCTGGGGCCATCCTGTTCTTAGCCCACAGCACAGAGTCAAAGGAGGAAAGAAAACTGAGCCAATCCCAGCCACTGGGATCAGCATCAGCAGTGTGTGTCATTGGTTTGAAGAGAAACCACTTCTTTTGAGGACCAGCTACAGGTTGGTCACTCTCAAGGCATTGACCAGGAAGGAGCTGGAAATTTACTCTCACCAAATCTAGTCTTAGCCATTTTCTGTATCTTTTAATTCTTTCTTTTCTAAAGATCCTTCAACATAAAAGTTTTTTGTTTCCTGAAAGTTTTTTAAGGATTTTAGAAATTCTGCTTCTTTCTTTAATTCTGTCTTCATGAAATGAATTTGTTCACACATCCTATAATTTTCATTAACTAAAACAAAAAAAAGAGAGAAAAGAGAGAAGAGGCATGCGTCATTGCCCCCGCAGAATAATCTGAGTTATAAGACGGTTTATTGCAAAGAGCTTTCTGATGCATTTGAATAATAAAGATTTTCAGGAAGGTGACTTCAGTGAGAAATAATATCAAAGATAGACTGGAATACTCAGCAAAGAAGGCTCTGGCAGTAACCAGGAGAGCCAGAGCTGGGAGGCTTACGGACCTTCTTTAATCAGGGCTGTGAGTCCTCCCTGAATTCAGGGAGATGCATTTGGAGCCAGCGAGTCTGATGGGAATAGGAGCTCCTCTCAGTCAGGGTCAGACCCACACATGCTCACTGTGGCCAGGCTGATCACAGGTAATGACACTGGAGGGCTGGTGCTGGCCTGGGGAGCCCACACCCCTCTAACCGGGAGATTCCCTCAGCTTCTGCTGACGGTTGCTGCAGAGGGATGTGGGGCCCAGATCACACCATCTTCTGTTGATTGTTTCAAGAGAAGTCAGACATGTGAGTTTGAGGTAGAATCTCTCAATTTTTAAATGTTGACACTTTAGAAACACTGATGCAGGGCAACAGAAAGCTCATCTTCATTCCAGTTTGCAAACTTCATCCTAGAGCTGCTTGTAAGCAGCCCTCTTCCACCACCTGCCAAAGGTGCTTTTGACTCTATTGTTTTCTTCTCTCATGAACCTCAAATCTCATCCCAGCCCTTACATCCAGGGCATTTCCTCCCGGCGCTGCCAGGCCCACCTCACCTTCTTCCTTTGCATCTCACTGCTGTCCTCACCTTGAGTCAGGAAAGCAGCTCCCTGCCTTGGTCCTTGAACTCTCTGTGCTGTTCTTCTTGCCCCTCATATGTCCTGCTCCTCTGTCTGCTGATACAAATCCCACCCACCCTTCAACTCCAGCCCAGTTCCAGCCTCTTCTGAAAAGTCTTTTTCCATTTAATTCTAAAGTCGTTTTGTCCTTATTATGTGCACAAGGTGGCCTTATTATGTGCACACTGGTCTCATGTTCCCTTCACTGGTGTTTTACTGTGTACTTTTGTTTAGGAAACAGAAACCCATTTCAAAGGAATTAATCCATAAAGGAAAAAAATAACTCACAAAACAAATTCAAGGGTGCATCTAACCTCAGGCATAGCTGGATCTAAGTGCTATAATAATCTCATCGGGAATCTGCTTATCTGTCTTTGAGTTTTGTGTTAGCTTCATTAGTTTCCATGGGGGTAGCAAGATGACTGCCAGCACCTCTAGGCTTTTGTCTTATCCATTCTGCAATCACCAAAGAAAAGGAAGCTTCTCTTTCCCAATGAGTTCAGGAAAGCCTCAGCTTAAAGCTCATTGGCCCAGGCTTGGTCATGTGCCCATCCCTGAACCAATCACTAGGACCAGCAGAAAGGAATATGTTGATTGGCCTGGCTGGCTCACATGACAACCCCTGGAATTGCAGATCAGTCAGCTCCATCTCAACCACAGGGACCAAAGTGTAGAATGAATAAGTTCCCAATGCAAAAGTTGACATGCTGCTGTAAGAAGAAAGGAAAAATAATGCTAAATTGGCTAAAACTAACCTAAATTTAAAAATTTCACCCTTTAGATTTTTCTATTAAGTTTTATTTAGACTATTTATATGAGGTTGTGTGTGTTTTTGTGTACGTATGTGTTATGTGCATGTATGTCTACATTTCCTTAAGTAGTTACTCTTTATAAGGTCCTGTGCTGGGCTGTGAGCACTGTGGTGAAAAAGACAGGTGCAGTTCTCATCCTCCTCACGGACATATTTGATGTTGGAACTATAAAGACAGGATTACCTAGATAATTAATTATGCCTTTCAGAGGTATTTTGAAGGAAAATACAGGACATTTTAAAGGCACTAGACAGGGAGATAGGATGGTGAATAGGAGGCTAAAAATGGCTTTTTGGAAGAGGTTAGGTGAGGATAGCTAAATAGTAAGTAGCCATCACCCAAGAGAAGAGTGGGTGAGGTGGGTAGTTGAACAGTCTCTATCTGTGACCACTAAACCCTGAGTACATGCTGGTATGTCTACCTGTGTGATAGAGACTTATCAATACTTTTCTATAGAAACACCTGAGGATGGTAATCACCAGTGCTATTTGGTGTCTTTTCCTTGGAATAAAACTTGATTGATCCACTGCTCATACACTTCCATTTATTTACTTATATTAGTGTGGTCAGATTACCATAGCAAAATACCACAGTCTGGGTGGCCTAAATAACAGGAATTTCTTTTTCACAGCTCTAGAGACTGGGAAGTCCAAGATCAAGATGCTGTCAAGATGGGTTTTATTCTAAAGGCTCTTTTCTTGGCTTTAGGTGGTCACCATCTTACTGTGTCCTCACTTGGCCTTTCCTTGGTGCAGGCTCAGACAGAGAGGACTCTGATGTCTCTTTGGATTAGCACCACATCCTTATCACCTCATTTCATCTTTACAACCTCCTCACAGACCTTTTCTCCAAATAGAGTCATGTTGGCGTTGAAGGCTTCGACATAAACGTTGATGGAGGGAGGACGGAAGTATGCCGTCCATAGCAGTGTTATACAATCATGTCGGTTTGTTTCTGTTCCCAGTTGAGTTATGCACAAAACCTCATGCCCAAGACCCAAGGGTCCATGCTAATGAGTTGAATAGCTAAGTTTAGGGATGGAGGTTGGGACCCAAAAACCTAGAAAGCTAGGCTCGTTGAAACTTCCAACTGCCTTAAAGGTTACAGAGTAAGAATTTATCTTCCAAATATTAAGTGCACTAAAAAGCAATTGAACTACTTCTGAGCTAAATGAGGCTTCTACTTGATACTTCTGATCCTCTCCTGACCCCGACTACTTTACTCAAATCCTACTTGTGAAGCAAATGGGTTTTCATTAGTGGCAGGATATTTTAAACGTGCAATGTTCATAGTCCTCCATTAGCCGACCACCCCTTGAGACTGGGTAGGAATTCATATCGTGGTCTGAATTGCTGCATCCTTTTACTGCCTCAGTTGAAACGGATGGCAGTAGGGGTGTGTTCACAGTGTGATGTGCATTTCTTCTCCCTAAGCATGCCGTTCGTCGTTTATAGATTTCCCCCTCTTTGTGCTGATAACGTCTTACATTTTTCATTTATAAAATCGGTTTTATTTCTGTTATATATTTTCTATTTAGGATGGTGATTGCCTGGACGGACTGTCTTTGGGACTCCATGACTGCACATTTGGAGAGAGATAACAGAAGGAATATGCAGTGACTCATCACAGAGTCCTTGGGGTGTCAGCAATCCCTGGCTTGACAGGAAGCTCTGGAGTCATGACCTGCGTCAAGCTTCTTGCTGCTGGGGGGAATGGGCTTACACAGATGGTGAGTGAAAGGCAATTTATTCCTTTTATCCTTGTCCTAGGAAAGGCTCTGTTAATATCCAACCATTCAAAAGGTTGCCCCAAAGCTAATGGTAAATAATATTAACCTGATAGCAACTAAAATCCTTCCCAGCCAGGGGTCACATCTGCTTGGAGCAGGACATCGCCGAGCCTTGGGCTGCTGTGAGACGAGAGATGATTGAAGTCTGTGGGCTTTTCTCTGACTCGCTCCAGAAGGCCAAAGGTCTGCTTGGAACAGGCCACCTTCCTCTTGAGCTTTTGGATTGGGAGATGGGCAGGAAGTAGCCAGGCTCTCTCTGGGTGTGCCCATAACTGGTTTAAATGTTTCATGGGTTGAAACTGCTCTAGATCCTCTCTGATACAGACTGTGGCTTGTCACTGCCCCAAGGGAAGTCTATGCTTTTTAGCAAAGGTCCTTCCATGGGCATGTGGGCTCCTTAGCGTCAGGGAGGTGTCACCCTGGTATACACGCATCTACCGCAAGGCCTGGCCCTGAGCAGGTGCTCAGTGACTGTTGAAGTGGTGACTTTCTGTTTTTCTTTTTTTAAATTTTTTATTGGATTTTAGGTTTTGGGGTACATGACCAGAGCATGCAAGACAGTTGCATAGAAACACACATGGCAGTGTGCTTTTCTTTCCTTTTCCCCTTCACCCACATTTGGCATTTCTGTTTTTCATGATTCAGTACAACCTCAGCATACATCCGCACCGCATGTGTGGGGTGTGGGGTGCACATGGGGTGCACTCCGCATGTGTGGGGTGTGGGGTGCACATGGGGTGCTCTCCGCATGTGTGGGGTGTGGGGTGCACATGGGGTGCTCTCCGCATGTGTGGGGTGTGGGGTGCACATGGGGTGCTCTCCGCATGTGTGGGGTGTGGGGTGCACATGGGGTGCTCTCCGCATGTGTGGGGTGTGGGGTGCACATGGGGTGCTCTCCGCATGTGTGGGGTGTGGGGTGCACATGGGGTGCTCTCCGCATGTGTGGGGTGTGGGGTGCACATGGGGTGCTCTCCGCATGTGTGGGGTGTGGGGTGCACATGGGGTGCACTCCGCATGTGTGGGGTGTGGGGTGCACATGGGGTGCACTCCGCATGTGTGGGGAGCACCAGGCAGCTTTGCACTTTCCACAGGTGTTGCACTGTAATTGCCTTTAGTTACTCAGTTGCCCTGAGCATGAGTTTTGGAGTTGATTTCCAGACAAGACTGTAAGAATGTTAATCCAATTCCCAAATTAATAATCAGCCTTAATAATTAAGTAAGCCAGAGAAGCTCTGGCTTAATTATAGTGATTTTGTTATGGAAAAGAGTGCTGATATTTCTATAATGCAGTATCTCATTTACGGAAATTTGGTATTGTTTACTGACAATCCTAGGTAGGGCCCTTTGCTGTGGAATTATTTTATAATTTATTAATGTCATTGGCAAAAAAAGAGATTATTTCTTTTTTCTTTTCTTAGACAGGGTTTTACTCTTTTGTCCAGCTAGAGTGCAGTGGTGCAGTTATGGCTTACCACAGCCTCAACCTCCCAGGCTCAGAGAATCCTCCTAACTCAGCCTCCCAAGTAGCCGGGACCACAGGCACACACTATCATACCTGTCTAGTGTTTGTATTTTTTTGTAGAGATGAAGTTTCACCATGTTGCCCAGGCTGGAAACACTCTTCTGGACATCACATATTTGTGCCATATATATATATATTTGGCACACATATATATGTATACATATATATATGTAGTTGTCATATATATATATATATACATGTCGACATGTGAATGGGTTTCAAAACTTGGCTGTGAGAAACATATTATCTTTGCCACCCTGTGTGTCTCCAAATCATCCAGGTTGGGTTAAACCCAGCATCAAGAACCCCAAGTGTCCGGAGTCTCTCCCACTGGAGAGACCAAACTCAGGCTTTAGCTCAGAGGCTAAACACACCAGCAGCCAGTGGTCGAGTCCCAGCTCTGACACTAGGTAGCCAAGTGGCCTTGGACAAATTATTTGACATTTCCAGACCTTGGCGTAATTATCTGTAAAACAAGTGGGTTCCTTTTTTTATTTCAAATATGACTTGAGTGCCTCCTGTTTGCTAGGGACTGTTGAAGCTAATAGGAATACAGTACGAAGTAGAATTGGACACAATTCCTGATCAGCAGGAGTTCCTATTCTAGTAGAGAAGGCAGACAGTAGGCACACACGTGAAAGAAATAAGGTAGTTGAACTGAGTGAAATGGTAGGATGCAAATAAGAACACAATTGAGACAGTTGCTGTGGCCTGTGCATGGTGCCTCTGCCCAAGGGGGAGGCATCGGGGAAAGTCTCTCTGAGGGTGGTACATTTGGGTGGAAACTGAATGAAAAGAAATAGTGAGATCCACAAGCTTTGGAGGATCCACAAGCTTGGCAGGCAGGGGGAAGAGCAAATACCCAGCTCTACAGGCGGGCACTAACTCTAGTGACGTTAGCAGGTGGGCTTTCACTAGGGTCCTCACACAGCTACTCCATGGCTTCTTGTACCACACCACTTACTGCAAATGGAACTTCTCCAAGCCTCTCTTTCCTCCAGCACTAATTCTAATAACCAACAACAGTACTATGTGTTATCAATAACAGGCCTGTTAACTCTCCTGCATTTTTTTCCTACTAGTTTCCAATTAAAAGCTCCACCTGCTATTCACTTAAAGTGTTGGGAAGAAAATTAAAATTGATGAGAACAGAAATGAATGAGTATGCATGAGTGTGTATGTGTGGTTATGTGTGACTTGGTGTGAGTTTCAGGGGAGTGTCAGCAGGTTTATAGAAGTAAAGAGAACTAGAATATGACTCTGGAAAGTGTATGGCGTCTCCAATATACGAGACCTGTTTGTCTTAAAAAACATATTTGGGCAACAAGGAGCAGGTAGAGAGAGCATGGGTGCAAAATAAGCTGTGATGCCTGCTTGATTGTAGTGTATGATTATACTGTATGATATTATTAGTGTCTTATTCTATTAATGTATTAGAGAGTTAGTATATTATTGCTTTGTGCATTGGTTATAAGTAAAGATTGTGTGGTATTAGAAGATTAGGGATTAAATCTCGTCCCTGTCATTTGCCAGCAGTGTGCTCTTGGGTGAGCTGAAATAGTTTCACCAAGAAACATATTTTTCCGTTGTAATCAGTACAGGGCGATTAGTCTTACGTCACTCTCCTTCTGAATTCATAATTTCTAGCCTGAAGGAATATGAGCTATATGCACTTTTCAATATGCATTGAAAATTTGACATCGGAGGCATGAATGGCTGTGGAAATTACTCCTGAAATCCCATAGGAGTATTATTTTTACTTTGAATAATAATGCCATTGAAATGTGAAATTTTCAGTGTTGCAAAAGCCCCTTCAATTGTTCTATTTTTCTGTGTCAGACCAGTGGTACATTGAGGTTGGTGGATGGAATTATTTTGTCTCATATGATTTGGTAGTTTCATTGATTATAAGGTTATTTATTGTTTTGCTTGTTTGTTTCTTGATTGGCTTTAAAGATATGTCATTCTCCCAGCAGAAGTTATGAGGATTTTCGAGGGAAAGGAAAGCAAATGATCTGAAGACCCTCAAGAGTTAAAGCGATCCTGAGTAGCCTTGTTTTCTCTCCCTTTAGCGTGGCTGCAAATAGGTTTTTAATTCGGTTTAAATTTGTATTTGGTGTTGAAACCTCAGGAAGCCTAAATTCCATTACCTAATGATGATGAGTAAACTATGTTTTTGTCTTCTTGGGACTAGAAAGCCTTTGTCTATTTGTTAGAGGAGGTAAGTAGTCAGACATGGGCAGGGATGGGGGGCACTGTCACCCCCAGGAATGTCAGGAGACCATCAGGCGATACCCAGGCAGTTGTTACACCTGTCTCTCCAAAATAATAATTGGTCACAGCTGGCTCCAGGGAAAGGCAATCTTCCAATAGGTGAAAAACACGGAACCATGATCAGCAGCTTCCCAGTGAGATCTCAGGGGTTGGATGAGTGAGCTTTAGCATGCACACGAGGAGGCAAAATGGTGACATTTAACTGGTCTGTGACCTTCCCCTAGGGACACCGCTAAGGGAAAAGCGCCTAAAGTGAACATGTGCACAACTTCCGAAAAGACACTGCGCCGACGGCCCCTCTCAAGCGCTAGCAAGCCTCTGCGCATGGGACGGCGCTTAGAAGGACAGTGTGACCGCCCAACCATCATCCGGTGGGCACCTGACATTCCTGTGGGTGGCGGCCCCTCCTTTCCCCTGCTTATGTCTGACTAGCTTCCTGCTGTAACCAACAGTATCACAGGCCTGTTAACTCTCATGCAACAGACTAAAGCATTCTAGTCCCAAGGGAAGAATCAGGGGAAAGAGACAGAGACCCCAGAAGCATGCCAACACAAAAAGCCCCAAGCCAAAGGTCAAACGGTGCACTGGATTTTGCAAGTCGCCCACTTGACCCTCTTCCAAGTGTGCTTTACTTCTTTTCATCCCTGCTCTAAAGCTTTTTAACAAACGTCCACTCCTGCTCTAAAGCTTGCCTCTGTCTCACTCTGCCTTATGCCCCTCGGGCAGATTCTTTCTTTATTCTGCAAGAATTGAGGTTGCTGCGGAGCAGCATGGATGTGCGGCTGCTGACACACTCTGGTGCTGCGACTCAGCTATGTTCCCTAGAGCTAACATGTTCTCCACCTTTTACTTTTAAATACTCTTTTAGCATACGTGTTATGATCCTGTTATTCAATAATCTTGATGGGTTGCAGGTTTCTTACAACGGGTACATCACCCTTCACAGAAAGTGGAAAAGATTCAAAAATGAATGCTGTCTTTGATCATGGAGAGGAGAGAAGTAGGATTCTAGGCCACTGGGCAAAGCACAGAATGGCTGGTCACAAAGGAATTCACAGGGATATTTAAACCACTGGACTCTCATTAGCCCAGGTCATTAACGAGAGACAGTGTTGCAATTCTCAAATCCGAGGCATTGCACAGAATCTAATGAGACATGGATGGATTTCCCGGGGCAGCTTCCTCCAAAGTGTGACTCAGGGGACTGAGCCCTTCTGTCTGAGGCTGTAACGTCCAGAATCTATGCTTGCCAGCATGCCCTCTTGAAGGCGGAACAAAAAGGCTGGAAGATTTCACAGAATTTTTTCAAGCCTGGAAGTAGCTTATATTAACTTTACCCACATTTAACTAGTCAGTAGACAGACTCATGGCTTCATTGTAGCTTCAAAGTGTTCTAAGGAAAATGGTCTTCTTACGGCCTGGGAAGAATAACGTACAGTATTGTCTTGGCAGGCTTGCCAACAGCTGTTGCCATTTTTGTCTCAGGCTTTGATTTTGTTCTTGCTGCAATCTCATTAGGTGCTTCTTTTCTGTCTCCCAATATTTTTTTAAGCCAAACTCAAGTTTTTCTCTGCATATCCATTGAGCTTGAGTTCATGACGTTAATGTGCCTCATTCGATCTGGTGCTCTCCTGTATTATGTTTGAACCATTTTTTAATAACTTGTGTTTTTTTCCATTGTTAACTCCTTAACATGCTCCCAAAGTGTTTGCTTAGAGAAGTTTTTCATTTGTCCATAAGTGACTGATCAGTGCTTAAAGAGTAAGGACAGTCTCTATTTAAGCTTCTAACTTATGAAAAAAAACCCTACTCATTACATAGGAATAAAAGGAAGTTTTATTAATTTGGGGCAATATCTCCAAGAAACATAGTATGATCACCACACCTAATAAAAAAATCAAAGTCAGAAGCAAGACTAGAAAATCCACTCATATCTCTACCCTGCCATTTCACTGAATAGCTAGTCAAAGAAATAATACATGGAAATGAACTGAGTTTTCTGATCTGTGTATCATTTGCTTTTGCTCCCTAACAAACCACCCCAAACATAGAGGCCTAGAGGAGCAAATGTCTATTTGACATGTAATGTGTAGCTCTGTAATTCTGGCTGCACTCAGTTGGGCTATCCCTTTGCTGGACGCAGCTGCACTCACCCATGCCACAGCCTGGCCCGCTGCTTGACGGTTGATTGATTTTTCTTTTAAGTTAAGTTTTTGGATGGTTGAGTAAGGAACAAAACCTAACTAATAGAGATTCCAGGAAAAAAGAGTAAGTGGGCATTATTTGCAGATGGTATTCTAGTCTACCATAAAAATCTCATGTTAGGATCAGACAGAATTGAAGAAATGCGGCTGTATCTCACTCGAGAAAGGATTTTTATTTATGCCCATCAGTAAATGTATGTCACTTGTTGGTGCTTAGAGCCTTTTTCTCTTACCGTAATCTGAGATAACCAAGTGATGAATTCAGGAAAGTGAGAGATAGTTAAATCTTCACAAAACCTGAGAATTCATATCGTTGGTACCCTGGCTAAGAGAGGTTAAGTGACTAAGGGAAAATCACAGAGATAATAAATAGCAAACGTATATGTTATTGCTATAAATATTGCACTGCAGTGTCAGAAACCGAGCTCAATGCTTCTGATATACCGTGTGCGGTACTTCCTGACTTGTTAACATTCAAAGGCAGAGGGAGCAGTCACAATATTCTCAGAAGGAGGAGCACTGATGTGTGGAGTAAGTCAGTTCTGGTACCTTCTTATGGGAGAATCCACCAATACATCTTCATGCTCTTTAGGTAATTAGTTATGCTAAATGTTGTATGCAACTCAGAACGTCTTAAAAACAGCACTGATGGTGTATTCTGTTGTGATTTGTAGGACACTTTTCAAGACATAAGATGGTACTTAAAAAATAATCAGTGTGTGCTAAAGAAAGCGACTATTCACATGCAAAAAATGTAATTGAACGGCTACCCCACAGCAAATACAATAATTAACTCAAAACTCAGCAATAGAAATATAAGAGCTAAAACCGTACAACTCTTAGAAGAAAATATGGAGGTAAATATTTATGAATTCGATTTAGAAATGAATTCTTGGATATGACACCAAAAACACAAGCAATAAAAGGAAATTAGATGTTAGATTTTACCAAATTTTCAAACTTTTCTGCATCAATGTACATTATCAAAAAATTGAAAAGGCAACCTACAGAATAGGAGAAAGTATATTCAAATCACACGTTGGATAAGGGTTCATAATCCATAATATATAAAGGACTCTAGCAATTCAACAGCAACAACAAAAGGCAAACAATCCAATTTCAAAAAAATGTGTAAAGGACTTGAATTGACATTCGTTCAAAGATACACAGGTGGCCAACAAGCTCATGGAAAAGATATTTGCAATCATTAGTCAGTAGGAAAATGCAAATCAAAACCACAATGAGATACCATTTGACACCCACTGCGACGGTTATAATAAAAAATAAGGAAAATAATTAGAGGATGTGAAAAAATTATATTCTTTATATATAGCAAATGGGACTGTAAAAATGCAGGCAATGTGGAAATCGGTTTGATAGTTGCCGGAAAATTTAAACATAAAATTACTGTATGACCCACACTCCAGTTCTAGGTATATATGCAAAATAATTCAGAACCAAACACCCGTGCGTAAATAGTCATCGCAGCACTGTTTGTAATAGCTGCTATGGAAACAACCTGAATGCATATCAACTACTGAATGGAAAAGTGCAATATGGTATATCATGCAATGTAATCCTATTTAACTGCAAAAAGAAATGAATGCTGTACATGCAGCAACGTGGCTCAACCTTGCAAATGCTATGCTATGTAAAAGAGGACACAGAAGGTCACATATTTTATGACTGATTTTATTTATATGAAATATCCAGGACAGATGAATCCATAGAGACAGTAAACTGATTGGTGGTTGCCAGCAGCTCCAAGAAGAGGGGTTCGGGGAGTGATCACTTAGTGGGCATGAAGTTTTCTTCTGGGGGTGATGACAATGTTTTGAAGCTAGATAAAGGTGGGTTGTAAAACAATCAGAATGAACTAAACGCCACCAAAAAATTAATATTATGTATGTGCTTTCCACCTTAATTTTTTTAAAAAGAAAGAAAGCATAGATGAAATATCTCCATAAACCTGGATTAGGTAATTATTTTATTAGCTATGATAACAAACACTCAAACAACAAACCAAAGACTAAATAAACTGGGTATTAGCAAATTAAAAATTCTATGCTCAAAAAAGATGGAGGCCAAGGTGGGTGGATCACGAGGTCAAGAGATCGAGACCATCCTGGTCAACATGGTGAAACCCTGTCTCTACTAAAAAAATACAAAAAATTAGCTGGGCATGGTGGCGCATGACTGTAATCCCAGCTACTTGGGAGGCTGAGGCAGGAGAATTGCCTGAACCCAGGAGGCGGAGGTTGCGGTGAGCCGAGATTGCGCCATTGCACTCCAGCCTGGGTAACGAGAGCGAAATTCCATCACCCCCCCACCAAAAAAAAAGACATAATCAAAACTGAAAAGAGATCAGATGGGATTTGTCTTCGTGTGCCTGGCTTATTACACTTAGTATAATGTCCTCCAGATTGGTCAATCTTGTTAAAAATAATATAATTTCCTTTAAAAAATACTAAATCATATTTCATCGTGTAAATACCACACTGTCTTTATCCATTCATTCACTGATGCATACTTAGGCACTTAGGTTGATTCCAAATCTCACTAATATGTGGAATCTAAAAAGTCAAAGCCCTAAGAGTTGCGAGTAGCATGCTGGTCACCAGGGGCTGGGATGAGGAGTTGGGAAGATGTTGGTTGAGGGAATCTGTGGGCATCGCTCCTGTGTGAGGCCCCTGGGAGATGGGCCTCGCCATACAGTGAGCTTGAGCCCAGACACAGATCCCTGGTTGGAAGAGTCGAGCTGAGGGAAAGCAGGAACCGAGAGAGGGACTATATTATTCTAAATAATTAACAGACATTACTTTATGGATATGAGGACTTGGGAGGCAATGTGTCCACTTTTGGCTTCTTATGGTTTATTGCTTGTATTCATTTTGGACCCTTGTTACCTTCATTGTAAAATATTAACTTAAGTATTTACACTTGGTAACTTACTTACCATAACTTACTGGGTGTAACTGTAACTTACTTACCATAGTTTACAGGGCATAACTGTAACTTACTTCCCATAGCTTACTGGGTGTGACTGTAACTTACTTACATTGATCTATTGGGCGTAACCTAATTACTGAAAGTAACCTACTTATTGGGCGTAACCTACTTAATGGGATTAACTTACTGGGCGTAACTTAGTGGGCGTAACTTGCTTACGGTAACTTAAGTACGTTGATCTGGTGTAAACAACTTTGACTTCAGAAAAGTATATAAGAAAACATATTGCAAAAATAAAATTGCTGCTTGGACATAGCCTAAGCCAGCCCTCCAGACTCCGCTTTTCTATTTTCTTTCACTTCTGCACACTCTCTCCCTCAGGTTGAACGAGACATCTACGTTGGCGGTCTCGGGGACTCCAGCAGGTCAGTAGTCCCCTGGCAGACGTGCCGGATGCCAACAATTGGTCAAAGGGTAAAAACATTCATTTAAACAGGAGTGGTATGTTCAAGAGATCTATTGTACATCATGGTGACTACAGTTAATACCGATGTATCAGTGACTATCGCTAAGAGAGTAGATTTTGCCCTTGCTGTCTCCCTAGTCTGGAGCATTGATTCTTGTCCTCTTTTGATGTTACTTCCCCAGAGACATTTTCTTTCATTACTCAACTTAAATTATCACTGTCACCATCACTTTACCTCATTGTACCTTCATCTCTGCATACCTCCGCAGCAGTCACCACGGGCTAATTTACTCTGTGATGGCAAATGCCCCACGGATTTAAACAACAGAGATTTTTCTCTTGCTATGGGTCTGCTGAGGCCAGTGGGAAGGCTCTCTCCATTGTAGTAGCTCAGACGTCTGAAAGAGCAGGGTTAGCCCCTTCATGAACCGGGCTGGAACTAAGGCAGAGAGAGGCTTGAGAAGTTTTGTGCTGGCAATAAAATGCTCTTGCCTGGAAGGGAGACACAAAAGTCTGGCTCGTAATGTATTGGTCAGAACTCGTGATTTGGATTCACCCCAACCACACGTGGGCCAAGAGTTCAATCTTATCCTTTGGGAAGTTAGTTGAACAACCCAAAATTTAGGAGAAAGCCTGAATGGTTACAACATCCACTGTTTCATAACAGCCTCATTTATTTTTTTGTGTGCCATCTCCTCTCACTAGAAAATAAGCTCCCGGAGAGGAGGAAGCATCTAATTTGCTTATCACTGTCTCTGCACTGCCGAGACCAGAGCTTGTCACGCAGTAACTGCAAGGAAACTATGTATTGAGCGTATTAATGAATGAGTTATATTCAAACATGGAACCTCAGTGAAGAGTGTACCTTTACAATATTTTGAAGAATTAGAAACTGTAGATTATTGTGTTTCTAGTTTTCCCTTATATCATCATTGATGCGTTAAACCGCATTTTATGGAGATTCTTAACTTTGAATGCTCTGTTTCTCTCAGGAGTTCATACTTACCGACCACAAGTTTCAGAAAATCCGGACTTCACACTCCCAGCATCTCTCATTAGGATGAGTAAGTCGACCTGGATCAAAGAGAAGGAACACATTATCACCTTAGGGCTAAACAGAGTTTTCAAAGGAACTGGTTGTGCGGACCCTGATCTTCCAGGTTCAGAGCTGAAGTCACAATCTCCAGCCTTTGTTTGGACACTGAGAGCCCCACCAGGCTATGCTTTGTTCCCAGCGTGGTTCTGAGTCTCCTCAGTGGCCATGGGGGTGGGGAGGATAATAATGATGTCAAAGGTCAGTCTCTCAGAATGTCCACGGTATCGCCCCAGAGCCCTTCGTTAGTGCATGCTGGGAAGAACCAAGCTGGCTTCGATTTCACCTTTCCTTCTATCCTTGTAGGTCAATTAGCAGTTTTTATCCTCCAGGGGACTGGCCTGGTGCTTACCGCATCCAGATGTCATCATTACTCAGACTTCATTTTCCTTCCCTCAGAACACTCACGATTTCATTTCTTACACTGAGGTTTCCCAGTTCAGTTGAAGTGACCAGAGCCTTGGGCAAATTCACAGGTACTAGCACCTGAGCTCCACATGAATCTGTCTTCCCTTTCCTGGACCCCAGAGAAATGGCCACTCCAGTAATGCACATCACACTCACTTCCTATACTGGGCCATCTTATTTTTGTATTCTCCCATTGGACTTAACGCATGTTTTGCAATAAAAAACATTTTTTAAAATATGATTTTCCACTTTTTCATACACAAATCTGGCTCATACTTGCTCAGTGAGACAAAATAAATTCATAATCAACAGACTATAGATAAAAGCACGCTTCTGTGAAAAGATCTTCGGAAGTGCTTGAGTGGATATAACTCACAAAGGAGCTAGAGAAGTCACATGTACTCAATCCTTTTAACTGTGGTTAAGACTTAGTGACTTTACAGTAATTGGCCCATAAGAAAGCTTGTGAGGCTGTTGTAATTAATACAATGGGCCAAGCAGGGGATGCAATGAAATCATAGCGTTGTAATTTATTTGACTCGGAGAAATGCATGTTTCCTGGAGGAGAGCTTTTCACTTGGGCATATCTATCCACCTTGGGATTTCAGGTATCTATGCATTTTCTTTTTGTCCATTGGATTTCTACCCACTTGAGAAGTATTGAACAACCATAAGATAAATTCACAGTTATGAAAATGCCATAACTGTTCACGTTATTTTTATCAGATAAACATCTGATTTTTAATTGAAATGTCATTTAGCATATCAATGTGCTTTTGGGCTTCTCTTAACAATTCTACTGAATATGAGGATTTATGAGAACGAAGGTCCTGTTTGGGCTCATCTTAAAACGTCTCAGAGTACTTTCACATTTTAGGTGTTCAAAGAAAGTGGATTGAACTGTTTTTTTCCTATGGATAATTTGCGAGTTTTCTTTCTCTTAGCTGATATTTTCTTCCTATCTCTGCTAATCTTGCTTTTATTTTTTTCTTTGCTTTTGTGGGTTAAAAATAGTTATGTGTGGCATTGTGTTTTGTTTTGAGGTTCCATGATCATTAGTGATGACTGACTGAAAGGCAGGTGCCTTTGCTGGAGAAAACAAACAGTTACGGCCATTTCGAATCTTCTTGAAAAAGTTGTTTTCATCCTCCTTAGGTATTACGGAGTCCATAATAACAGCAGCTGCCTTCAAGACTCTGGTGAGGCTGCTTCTGCCAAAGGCTGAGTGAATCTTTTCAGATTAATGCTTCCAAATAGTAACCACACATAAAACAACAGCAGCTGACTGCAGGCAGTGGAGTGTGCACAGAAGACTGAAATCAGCACTTGGAAGTACAAAGAAATTTGAATAAACAACACAAAACCTTGAAAAAAGTAAAACTTGTAGAATTATACAAACTGTTTTCAAAGCTTAAAATAAAATGACAGTAATCAAAATAGTGTGGTTTTGGCATAAGCATACACAAATAGAGCCAGGCACAGTGGCTCATGTCTGTAATCCCAGCACTTTGGGAGGCCAAGGTGGACAGATCACCTGAGATAAGGGTTTGAGACCAGCTTGGCAAACATGGTGAGACCCAGTCTCTACTAAAAATACAAAAATCAGCCAGGTGTGGTGGTGCACGCCTGTAATCCCAGCTACTCAGGAGGCTGAGGCAGGAGAATTGCTTGAACCTGGAAGGCGGAGGTTGCAGTGAGCCAAGATTGTGCCACTGCACTCCAGCCTGGGCAACGAAGCGAGACTCTGTCACAGAAAAAAAAACAACAACCAAAAAAAGGATATACAAATAGATCAATGGAACAGAATTAAGAGTCTAGAAATATATACACATATATATTATATGTGTGTGTGTGTGTGTATATATATATATATACACACACACACATATATATGATCAACTGATTCTCAAAGTTGTGACAAGCTAAAGAGGAAGAACAGATGCCTGCAAAGTCTAGATCTGATCAAAGATATATATGCAAAATATATAGTCCAATGATAGGAAGTACTTATAATTCGATGATAAGAAAATAACCAATTTTAAAAGTGAGAAAAATATTAGAACAGATACTATAGCAAATAAAATAAACACATAATTCATAAGCCTGTGAAAGGATAGTCAGTATAATTGGTCAGTAGAGAAATGAATTAGAACCACAATGAGAGGTCAGGCATGATGGCTCATGTCTGTAATCCTAGCACTCTGGGAGGCCCAGGCGGGTGGATCATGAGGTCAGGCATTCGAGACCAGCCTAGGCAACATAGTGAAGCCCCATGTCTACTAAAAATGTGAAAAATTAGCCAGGCATAGTGGCAGATGACTGTAATACCTGCTACTCAGGAGGCTGAGGCAGGAGAATCACTTGAACCCAGGAGGAGAAGGTTGCAGTGAGCCGAGATTTCGCCATTGCTCTCCAGCCTGAGTCACGGGGCAAGACTCCGTCTCAAAAACTAAACGACACAAAACAAAAATTCACAATAAGATACTGCTTCACGTCCATCAGGTGGTTAAAATTAACAAGACTGACAATTCCATGTGCTATGCAGGATTTGGGAGCAATGAGACTCCTTACGTGTTGCTTCTGAATGCAAAATTGTTGAAAAGCACTTTAAAAACATTTGGGCAGTTTCTTACACGGTTGAACCTTACAACAGGACCCAAACGTTTTATTCATAGCTGGTAAAGCAAACTAAATACGGCCTGCAGAAGACTCCATACTTGTGTATTTGAGTCCTTGTGGATGAACTGCAGCCTAACTTTATAGGTAGACAAGACTGAACAAGTAACTGAGCACGATGAGCCTGTAACAATTGCTGAGTCTTGGCCAATCCCAGCAGCCACACGTCAACCAGTTATACACTGATAAGTGTTCATACTGTGTTCAGATAAGACAGACGCCGAGCTGTAACCGATCCAGCTGTTTTCGTCCCTCGCTTCCAATTTCTGTCCATCACTTTACTTTTTCTCTTTTTTTGTTTATAATTTTGTTCTGACCATGAGGCACCCCTGGAATCTCTCCAAATCTGCTGTGATTCTGGGGCTGCCTGATTTCTGAATCGTTCTTTGTTCCATTAAACATGTTTAAATTTAATTTGACTAAAGTTTTCCTTTTAACATAGTTTTTTTTTTTTTTTTTTTTTTTTTTTTTTTTTTTTTTTTTTTTTGAGACAGAGTTTTGCTCTTGCTACCCAGGCTGGAGTGCAATGGTGCGATCTCGGCTCACTGAAACCTCCGCCTCCTGGGTTCAGGCAATTCTCTTGCCTCAGCCTCCCGAGTAGCTGGGATTACAGGCATGCACCACCATGCCCAGCTAATTTTTTGTATCTTTAGTAGAGACGGGGTTTCACCATGTTGACCAGGATGGTCTCAATCTCTTGACCTCATGATCCACCCGCCTTGGCCTCCCAAAGTGCTGGGATTACAGGCGTGAGCCACCGCGCCCGGCCCTTAACATAGATGTTAACTAAAAACATATGCTAACACTACGTTCAAAGATTTGAACATAAATGTTATTGCAGCCTTATTCACTACAGCCCCAAACTAGAAAAAACCCAGATGTCTATGAACTGAAAGGTAGATAAACAGATTGTGATTTATCCACACAGTGGAATACCAGTGAACACTAAAACAGAGTATATAATAGATGAAATAGATTCGTGATTGAATCTCAAAAGAATGATGCTAATTGAAAATGCCAAACCAATGACTACACACTTTATGATCTCATTTCTGTGCAATTCTTTAAATGGCAAAACTATGAGAGAAAGCATATTAGTGGCTGTGAGGGTTGGGAGGGATGGAGAGGAAATTGAATACGATGGAGCCTAGGAGAACGTTTTGGAGTAATGGGAAAATTCTGTATCTTGATAATGATGGCTGTTACCTGACTATGTATTTGTCAACCCTCATTGGAATGTGTAGGTAAAATTGGTGAATTTCATTGTACATAGACTTTAGCTCATGTGGCCGATTAAAAACAATACATTTCAGTGTGACTAAAATAATTAACTTTGCACAGAGTAAGTGTTACATTCAGTCACGCTTGGCACAGACTCTGCAAACAGACACATAGTGAATCGTGGTGCTCTCTTTGGCAGCTGTGTGACCCGCTTTCGCCAGAGCCTCCTAGTACTTTAGTCAGGAATGCTCTTCACCACTGACCTTCTAGGCATGCGAGGAATTGCCCTTCCTGGCCCTGGGGTCAGATGGAAGCATGGGACTGGTTACAACATAATTTCCAGGCCAATCATTCCATTGTCATGGGAGAAAACAACCAAAACTCTCATACCACAAAGATCACGTGTCCCACATGCAAAACTGGGTCCATAAGGTGCAGCCTTTGTGTAACGACAGGCAAAGCCTCACACTTGTTGATGTTTGTAGAAGCGTCAAATGAGTAACTCTGAGGCTAATAAGAAAACTGACACATCTTTGGCTGAGGATTTGAGAGGCATTAATGGAAGAATCAGTTTTCAGTTGCCTTTATGATTTTTAATTTTGAATCCTGGGAATAGATTATTTATTCAAAAAATTGACTTTGCATTATACAAATCAAAATATACATTTTCCAGCATCACACTCAGGCAAGCATGCAAACGCATGGATGTTTGTCTCCAAAAATCTGTATCCAGAGCCCATCAAAGAGTAAACAAGATCCAACAGCCCTTCCACTGTGTATATCACCAGCAAACACTGCATTATTTTTTAAATCACCCAAACTAAGATTTTTTTCTGGTTTATGGAGATTGAAATACAAATGAATTCATTAAGTCATTTTGCATTTTATCAAGGATCCTATTAAGAAACAAAAAGAGGGATAACTCCTAAAAGATGCATTTAGGAAGTTAGTTTAAGATGCTTTTGGAACCATCATTTCCTGGAAGGGCTCGGGATATTGGCAGAAAGAAACAGGCAAAGAAAAAAATAATTACAGCAATTGTCTTAGCTGTCCCCAGGCTTGTCAAGATGCTGCTGATAAAAACCAGCTAAGCTGGAAGTGTGAATTGTTAACGTGAGAAATAGTTGTGGCTTTGGCAGCTGCGAAAGTGGAGGTGCCCAGAGTATTTGCTCGTTGCTAAGATTTATTGTTTCCCATTCTGGGAAAGTGTTGGCTGAGCAAAATAAGGCCATTCATACCAGTCTGCAAGGTAGATTTTACTTTAAAAATAATAAAATGAGAAGAAAAAGGAATATAAGGAGAAGATAAGATTATGTCCTGTGATTTGGAAGTGGGGTAATGAGTTAGCTTCCTTGTTAGAAATGGATTCAAGAGTCAGGTAGGACATTTCTTAGTGTTTATACAGCAAAAATATATTTAAGATTAAAATAACAGCAGCAGAATTGCCCAAGCCTGAAATTTGGGTGCAAGGTTTCGATGAAAAAATCAGGCCAGTTTGTAGAAGTTAGAAAATAACAAATATACAAACGCCTTATGTGCCCAACACTCAGCTTTGTCAGTTCTTAATATTTTGATGTTTCCTTGGATATTAAGAACATGTTACAGATAAAATTGGAAGTCTTATGTGTCCCTTCTTGATTTCAGTCTTTTTATCCATTTCCCAAGATTGATGATGGATTTTATGTGTCAACTAGACTAGGCTGACAAATTCCTAGGCAGCTGGTGAAACATTACTTCTGGGTCTATCCGTGAGCATTTCCTTAAGTGATTAGCATTTCGATTGACTGACTGAGTAAAGAAGATCTACTCTCACCAATGAGGGCTACAATCGATCTTCCAGCTTTTTGAACATAGGCGATACTGTTGTAACTGTTGATGTCATTTCCTATTGATGATCCATACTGTATGTGGACTTCATTGTTTTTCTCCACTAATTTTTCTGTTCATTCAGGGTAACCGTCTTCTCCTTCTTTGATTCATGGAAATCTTTGGTTGGATGTCAGGTATTGTGGATTTTAGTCCATCGAATGCTGATGTTTTTGTATTCTAATAAATATTTTTGAACTTTGCTCCTGGACGCATTTTGTTACTTAAAAATTTATCCTTTTTGGCAAAAGAAACAGTCACTAGAGTGGATCGGCAACCAACAGAATGGGAAAAAATTTTTGCAGTTTACCCATCTGACAAAGGGCTGATATCCAGAATTTACAAAGAACTCAAACGGATTTGCAGGAAAAAAACAAACAAGCCCATTCAAAAGTGGGCAAAGGATATGAACAGACACTTTACGAAAGAAGACATACATGAGGCCAACAAACATATGAAAAAATGCTCATCATCACTGGTCATCAGAGAGATGCAAATCAAAACCACATTGAGATACCATCTCATGCCAGTTAGAATGGCGATCATTAAAAAATCTGGAGACAACAGATGCTGGAGAGGATGTGGAGAAAAAGGAACACTTTTACACTGTTGGTGGGAGTGTAAATTAGTCCAACCATTGTGGAAGACAGTGTGGCGATTCCTCAAGGCCTTAGAAATAGAAATTCCATTTGACCCAGCAATCCCATTACTGGGTATATATCCAAAAGACTATAAATCCTTCTACTATAAAAACACATGTACACGAATGTTCATTGCAGCACTGTTTACAATAGCAAAGACCTGGAATCAACCCAAATGCCCATTGATAATAGACTGGATTGGAAAAATGTGGCACATATACACCATGGAATATTATGCAGCAATCAGAAATGATGAGTTTGTGTCGTTTGTAGGGACATGGATGAATCTGGAGAACGTCATCCTCAGCAAACTGACACAAGAACAGAAAATGAAATACCGCATATTCTCACTCATAGGCGGGTGATGAAAAATGAGAACACATGGACACAGAAAGGGGAGTACTAAACACTGGGGTCTATTGGGGGGAAAAGGGGAGGGCCAGTGGGAGGGGGAGGTGGGGAGGGATAGCCTGGGGAGAAATGCCAAATGTGGGTGAAGGGGAGAAGAAAAGCAAAGCACACTGCCATGTGTGTACCTACGCAACTGTCTTGCATGCTCTGCTCATGTACCCCAAAACCTAAAATCCAATAAAAAATTAAAAAAAAAAAAACTAGTGCTGTGAGAACTTCCTGTCTGATGAAGTTTTTCTAGTTCATGGAGATTTAAATAGAAATTAATTCATTAAATCGTTTTGCATTTTATCAAGGATAATACTAAGAAGAAACAAAAAGAGAAACAATTTCTAAAAGTTGCATTTAGAAAGTTAGTTTAAGATGCTTTCAGTGTAATCATTTCCTGGCAGATCTTGGGATATTCGGCAGAAAGAAACAGGTAAAGAACAAACTGGTTACAACAGTTGTCTTATCTGTCCCCTGGTCTGAGGTGGGTTCTCTTTGAAGGAGGAGTGGAAGGTTCGTGTCGTTCTTTCTCTGTCATAGGCTGGTGTCTTCATTCATATACCCACTGGCCCTCTCAAATCCACCAGAGGGTTCCACTGCGGTTTTCCAGAACTCTCTCCCAGGGCAGTTGCAGTCGTCTCTTATTTAGTGTTCTGTTCTTTGATCAGCTCGCCAGTGTTCTCCTTGTACCTTCATCTCTGTCTCATCACCCAGCACCTGCTGGGCACAGTCTGGGTTCCCTTTTCCTAAGTCGTAGCCTGGAAACTCCCTCAAAGGGGGATACCAGGGCAACTATACATCTCAGCTCATTAGTTTTCTATCTCTCAAGCAGGAAAGGATCACTTTCCTTCATTGTCTGATGTCCATTTTCTTGAATTGATTGTTTTATATATCGTTTCTGGTTTTCTAAAAAGTTTGTTTTAGGTGGGAGGGGATATCTGATCCTATCATTCTACCTTGGTTCAAAACGGATAAGAATTGTATGTTATAATGTCACGTTAAACACAAGCAAAACCGAAGAGTAGTGGGTGAGACACATGGGTTTTTTTTTTTTTTTCTATCAAATGTGTTTTTTTATTCAGCTGACAAGCACTTTTCTACAGCTTCGCTTGTGGAACATTACACGGCAAAAACAGGAGTTTTTTCTCTAGACATTTTTTTCATCTTATTAAAAATGAAATTGGTCCTAGAAATATAGAAAGAAATAAATTTAAATTCACGAAAAATTGTACATTATCAAAAAGTCACTAAAACGCCACATTTGGTTATATAAAAGTCCCTTTTGCTGTAAAAGGAACATGGAAACTTGTTGGTTTGATGCAGCCCCCTTTAGCCCCCACTTCTTCAAACTGAGGCTAGGACCCCCACCCTGGTAGTTTTCCCCGGTATAAGATGTGTTAGATTAATTTCATTGTTGGAGGTGAGGTGGACGGGGGAGTGGAATCAGGTCCATTGACGGGATCCGTGAGCAGGATTATGCCCCACTTCTCTCTGGGACACCAGAGTTGATGCGGACTCAGGGAGTGGGAAGGAGGATAAACAGGGTGATGAGGGGACCCCACACAGTGGGGGTGTGGCAGCTGCCTGTCCTGCAAGTCCTGTTCCCAAAGCTCATCCTAGCCCAGCCTCCCCCGGGAGCCTTCCCTGGCCTGCCCACCAACACAGCTCTGTCTCCTCCACTCACCTGCAGCTCAGGGGCTCTGCTGCACTCAGCAGGGCCTCCTCTGAGACCCACTCAGACTGTGTTTAACACTCATTCATTCATTCAACAGATGTTTAATGAGCATCTCTTATGTCCCAGGCAGACTTCTAAGTTCTGGATACATCAGTGAGCAAAACAGGCAAAAATTCCTGCCTTCAAGACATTTCATTCTAGTAGAGGAATGGAGACCTTACACATAACCATATCGAAGTTGATACATTAGAAGTTAAATGATACAGAAAGAAATAGGGTGAAGCATGCAGGGAATTAGAATTGCAGAGCTAGAGAGCACACAGTAAAACTGGATGGTCAGTGTCACCAGGACCTGACCTTTGAAAAGCTGTCTCCTTTTCACGTTCTATTTTCTCTTTGTATTCACGCCAGTGAGTTGGGATAATTACTGCACTGCCAGCACTACTTTTTTATCTTGAGTTAGATTTACTCATTTGATCAGTAAACACTGAGGATATGACTGCATTCCACTCATCCTTCAGGTCTCAGCTCAAACATCACCTCCTTATAAACACACTCCCTGAACTTTCTCTCATTCTCTCCTATTGTAGTTTATATCCTGTTAGTGCAAAAGTTATTGCAGTTTTTGCTATTTTAAATAACTATAAAAACACAATTACTTTTACACCAACCTAATATTTGTTCATATTTTAATTTATATTATTTCTTTCTTTTTAAACTCAAATTTAAAGGTCATATTATTATTTTTATTGATATTATTTTAAATTGACAAATCATTGTACACATTTATGGGATACAATGTGATGTTTTGATGTATTTATACAATGTGAAATCATTAAATCAAGCTAATACATTAATCAACTCATTTACTCTTTTTTCGTGCTAAGACATTTCACTTTCATTCTTATTTTGAATTATACATTATTATTGCCTGTGGAATATAAGAAAGTCAAAATCATAGAGGCAGAGAGTAAACGATGGCTATCAAATTTAAATTTTTATTTAACCTTTGAGGCTTTATATTTTGAGGTAATTTCAGTTCACATGCGGTTGTAAGAAATAACACGAAGGCCAGGCGCGGTGGCTCACGCCTGTAATCCCAGCACTTTGGGAGGTGGAGGCACGTGGATCACGAGGTCAAGAGATCAAGACCATCCTGGTCAACACGGTGAAACCCCGTCTCCACTGAAAATACAAAAAATTAGCTGGGCATGGTGGTGCGTGCCTGTAATCCCAGCTACTCAGGAGGCTGAGGCAGGAGAATTGCCTGAACCCAGGAGGCGGAGGTTGCGGTGAGCCGAGATCACGCCATTGCACTCCAGCCTGGGTAACAAGAGCGAAGAAGAAAAGAAATAACACAGAGAGATCCTGTGCAAAGTTCACCCAGTTTCCCTCAGTGGTCTCATCCTGCATGACTACGTACAGCATTTCAGCTCGGGCATCGAAATGGACACAATCTATAGACTTTATGCAGAACTCGCCACTTTTACCTGCACGTATGCATAGGAATTCTTCCATGCAATTTATTCTGTGCAGTTGTACACACGTGCAGACTCACGTCATCACCCTCACACTCGGGCAGAACATTTTCTTTCTCTCCTTTTTATAGCCACAAGCACTCCTCTCCTTCCCGCTTCCTCCCTAACCCCTGACAAGCCCTTATTTGTTCTTCTTCCTTATATTATTTTTAGATTGTTATATAAAGTAATACATTAATATGTGTCATTTTAAGAATGTTATCTAAAAAGACAGATAGTATGAAACCTTTTGAGATGGTCTTTTTTTTTCCGCATTTATTGTGATTCCCTTGAGGTCCATCCAGGATGGTACATGCATCAATAGTGTGTTTTTTCCCTTTCTTAGCTTCCCTGGTGCAGATTGTTTAAACATTTAACAGTTAAAGAACACTGGTTTTGTTTCTAGTCTGAGACTATTACAAATAAGTCTACTCTAAACTGCAATAACTTTTGCACTAACAGAATATGAACTACAATAGGAGAGAATGAGAGAGGGTTCAGGGAGTGTGTTTACAAGGAGGTGATGTTTGAGCTGAGACCTGAAGGATGAGTGGAATGCAGTCATATCCTCACTGTTCACTGATCAATTGAGTAAATCTAACTTAAGGAAAAAAAAAGTAGTGCTGGCAGTGTAGTAATTATCCCAACACACTGACATGAATACAAAGAGAGAATAGAAAGTGAAAAGGAGACACCTTTTCAAAGGTCACGTCCCAGCGACACTTTGACCACCCAATTTTACTGTGTGCTCTCTAGCTCTGCAATTCTAATTCCCTGCATGCTTCACCCTATTTCTTTCTGTATCGTTCACCTACAAGTCTATAAGGGATCTACTCTCTTTGCATTCTTCCCAGCATTTGGTATTATTATTATGACTTATTTTTTAGAAACAGTCTCACTCTGTCGCCCCGACTACAGTGGAGTTGCACAATCATTACTCACTACAGCCTTGAACTTCTGGGCTCCAGCGAGCGTCCCACAGCAGCCCCACCTGGGGCTGGAACTATGGGCATGTGCTGCCACACATAGCTGATGTGTGTGTGTGTATGTGGTGTGTGTGTGTGTGTGTGTGTGGTGTGTGTGTGTGTGTGTGTCTAGATAGGTCTTGCTATGCTGTCCAGGCTGATCTCAAACACCTGGGCTCAAGTGATCCTCTTGCCTCAGCCTCCCAAAGTGTTGGCATTATAGGTGCGAGCCATTACAATTGGCATTTTGTTACTTTTTAACTTTAAGCATTCTGATAAGTGTGTGGTGGTGCCTCATTGTGGTTTTAATTTTTTGTTTAACTCTCTAAAAAATTCAACTGCTCTGTTTGACTTTTATTATAGCAGTTATGTTTCACTTGGCATGATTTTTTTTATTAATGCCTATTCAAGGCAAGGGAGACTTGTTTGTTTTGTTTGCCTTTGAATTACCATTTTCTGGCATTTAGTAGGTACTCAACAAATCTCGATAGTACTCTCTCAATAGTACGCTCTCAATAGTACTCCCTCGATAGTACACATCTCAATAGTACGCTCTCGATAGTACTCTCTCGATAGTACGCTCTCGATAGAACTCCCTCAATAGTACGCCCTTGATAGTATGCTCTCGATAGTACTCTCTCGATAGTACAAATCTCGATAGTACGCTCTCGATAGTATGCTCTCGATAGTACTCTCTCGATAGTACAAATCTCGATAGTACGCTCTCGATAGTATGCTCTCGATAGTACTCTCTCGATAGTACAAATCTCGATAGTACGCTCTCGATAGTATGCTCTCGATAGTACTCTCTCGATAGTACAAATCTCGATAGTACGCTCTCGATAGTACACCCTCGATAGTACGCCCTCGATAGTACGCTCTTGATAGTACTCCCTCGATAGTACGCCCTCGATAGTATGCTCTCGATAGTACTCTCTCGATAGTACAAATCTCGATAGTTCGCTCTCGATAGTACGCCCTCAATAGTATGCCCTCGATAGTACGCTCTTGATAGTACTCCCTCGATAGTACGCCCTCGATAGTACGCCCTCGATAGTATGCTCTCGATAGTACTCTCTCGATAGTACAAATCTCGATAGTACGCTCTCGATAGTACGCCCTCAATAGTACGCCCTCGATAGTATGCTCTCGATGAATATGCCAGTTATCGTGCTAGCTCCTGGGGGTCTAAGGTGGCAATAACAGTCTCTGGCCTTTGAAATGCTTGCTGTGTTTTGCAGGGTTTCTTAGCCATGGCATTACCCACATTTTGGGCCAGAATACTGTGGGTGTTGGGGCGATGGCTGTGCTGTGTTATGGGATGTTGGCCAGCATCTCTGGCCTCTACTACCTAGATAGCAGAAGCACCGTCCAGTTTGTGACAATCAAATTTGTCTCCAATCATTGACCAATGTTCCCTGAGGGTTTACGTTGTTCCCAGTTGGGAACTAATGTTTTATTAAGAGAGACAGATATGTTTTCTATGAAGCCAAGTGTATATAAATATACTTACCAGCTAGGCATGAGGGCATGGCTCAAGACTCAATCAGCTAGTCATTTCTTGTCTCCCAGGATGCAAATTACATCCCCAGAATGTTACAGGGTATCCTGTCAGACCTTTGAGTATACTCGATGAATTAAACAAACACTGATTAGAGGATTCTTACAATTTGCCGGGCACCATGCCAGCCACTACAGATGGTGCAGGGAGCAATATACACATAACCTAGTCCTCTAGGAGTTATCGTCTGCAGCGGGGAGTCAGAGATTGATCAAGTTATCTTAAAAGTGATGCTCATTTGGTAAGTGAACTCAAGGGTGCTTTGGGCCTACTTACCCAAGAGGTGGACTGCACTGACCCGGGGGCTGTTATTAAGAAAGATGAAGACTACATTATGTGTAGAGGAGATGGGATAATGGCCTAAATCAGAGGGCTTTACAGATATTAGCATCACAAGATTCAGTTTAAGATTGGTCAGCCTGTGGTTTTTATATCGTATTCCACAGTACCATATGATGCATAAAAACGCACTTTGGGAGGCTGAGGCATGTGGATCTCCTAAGGTCAGGAGTTCGAGACCAGCCTGGCCAACATGGTGAAATCCCATCTCTGCTAAAAACACAAAAATTAGTAGCTGGGCCTGGTGGTATGAATCTGTAGTCCCAAGTACTGGGAGGCTGAGGCAGGAGAATCACTTGAACCCGGAAGATGGAGGTTGCAATGAGCTGAGATAGCGCAACTGTAGTCCAGGCTGGCAACACAGCAAGACTCTGTCTCAAAAAAAAAAAAAAAAAAAAAAAAAAAAAAAGAAAGAAAAAAGAAAAAAAAGAAAATGCACTGGGGAATGCAACTGGAATAAAGAAAGTGCCAAGAAGGCATAGCCATAAGTCTCCTTCCCCGAGATTCAGTAGAACAGCCGTGCTTTGATCTTTTTTACAGTGGAGTAGCATTTGGGTGAGGTGGGGTGCGTCCTGTGTTCTAATGTTGGCTCATAGGGTACAAACAGCTTAGAAGCAAAATGATCCATGAAAACCTATGCAGGGAGACACTATGCAGAAGACAGATACATCATTTGTCAGTCCAACTCAGCCTCAGTGGGTCTCAGACAGCCAGCTGTTCCTCAGGGTTGAGCACAGTTCTTGGGTTGGGTACCAGGTGAAGCAGGATTAGGCCTGGACACTGTATTGCCTACACAATAGACATCTTTGATAGGCTGCAAAATAGCCTAGAAACACACTCAGGGTAGAAAGAAGCTCCCATCATAAGAAGTGCCTGGATGCTGAGTCTGAGTGGGGAAATGGCAGGTCCGCATCCCCCAACCCAGGCTCACTGCAGGAAGGAGATTGAGCCTGCTTTCCCCAGATGCTCTAATAATGTATATTTCCTCTTTCCTCCTCTTCCTCTCCCTTAACAATGTATGCTGTACGTGTTTTGGGGGGAAGGGGAGAAGAAAGTTGGTGTGTTCCATATAAGTGAAAAATACAAGGGCTATTCTTAGTATTTTAACACACAGGACACCTCTAATTATTATAAACTGCAGGCTATTGCACTGACAAAGAAGTCACTAAACAGAGTCAAAAAAAAACGCCATCCAGCACAGGGTTGTGAATGACCCGTTTCCATCATCATGAATTGAGCTTGACCCAGATCTAAGAAAGGTGATGACAGGGCAACCAATCCACAGTCTCCCTAAGGCCTGAGTCACACAAGCCAGCTCACTTCTTCTCTGCCAATGTGCCACAGTCTCCCTAAGGCCCGAGTCACACGAGCCAGCTCACTTCTTCTCTGCCAATGTGCCACAGTCTCCCTAAGGCCCGAGTCACACGAGCCAGCTCACTTCTTCTCTGCCAATGTGCCAGTCTCCCTAAGGCCTGAGTCACACAAGCCAGCTCACTTCTTCTCTGCCAATGTGCCTGCCTGGACCACACTGGCTGAGAGTTGTTCTATTCACAAGCAAGCACTTTAGAAATGCAGTGCCCAGGGTTTTTACTGGGAGCCAGCCACGTAGGTGTCCCCTGCCTAGCAGATTCAAAAATTTCAGACTCCTATACAGAAAACAAGCGTTCAGCATGAGCCATATTGTTTGCACAAAGAGTTTAGGCATAGAGACCCTCTCTCATCAGTTAGGGAATGATGGGAGCCCTCCTACCAAAATCCGAGTTCCTGCACACCAGCCCAGCATCAGCCTTGCCAGCAGCCCTTCTAAGGAAGGCATCCTTAGGCCTCCTGCCATTAAGAGGCAGGATAAACAGGTGACTATGTGGGGAAATTCCCATGAAAGGGGAAGACTGTTGGTCTGAGTGTAAAGGGTGGGAAATGGGGTGACTAAAGTCCCTAAGTGAGTGTCCTTTTATGCGCTCATGGGAAACAGGGCTTATGGGAAGAAAGTCCTTTTGGAAGAAGCCTGTGTGCTCTAGCTCAAGGGAGAAATAGGCAAGTAATGTGGCCACTTCACACCTGATCCCTTCTATCACACAGTCACACACACACAATCACATACATACACTCACACCTGAGCTTCTCCACCCCAGAAAAAATGCCTAATGCATATCTCATGGCTGATGCTCTGATCAAAATTCCTCAAAGGCAGTTGTAATTATTAAATTGAGAGAATTATGAAGCACTTTTCTAAACTGGAAAGGCTTATCAAGAATAGATCATGAAATTAATAGCTATGAACAAACTTCCATAGAAATGGACTTATTAACAAATATGTCTACTGCCCAAAAGTACAAGAATTCCTTCCTCTGGGTTGAGAGAAATGGCTCAAAAGAAAAAGACTTTACATAGAAGTGATTCTCCTTTATTTTTATTGCTGGACTTGGGCAGGTTTCTGCAGCAGACACAGCTCCCAGGCTGGGAAGTCAGAGAGGAGCAGGACGTGCCCACAGTCAGAGGGGCTGATTGTCTCATGCAGACCCTACCTCCTTTGCCCAAAGACTGGCCACTTCTCCTTCTTTACCCCAGGACCAGAGTGTGAATTTAGCAGGATGAAGTGGCTGGTGACAGATGGCATTAACTCCATGTCTATTCTCACTGGATGATCACTTTCCTGGCATTAGCTTCTCGGAGGTGTACGGGATGCTGAGGACCTGTCAGAAGTAGCTTCTTAGTTCTGGTTACAAAGCACAGTGCAGCCCAATGAGAAACTGAAAATTTGGTCTGACTGGACCAAGCATCCCTTGTAAAAAGTAACTTGAGATCAATCCAAGATGGCCGACCACTAACAGCTCAGGATTGTAGCTCCCAGTGAAAGCTCAGAGAACGAGACGACACCACATCATTAGACGAATTTTCATCACTCACCGATCAGCCGATTCCCAGTGGAGGAGCCCCACGGGTCGCCAGCGCGACTCTTGTGGCCGCCACAGTGGTTTTGCCGGTGTCTCGGCGCAGCAGCTCTTCATGCAGAGCCAACGGGACTGCTTCCCCTACTGACCGGAGTTTGGAGCTCCAGGAAGTCAGAGCCGCTTGTTGCGGACTCAAGAGGGAAGCCAGACCAGAGATTCCCGGGCAGAAGAGCACCATCAGTCTTATCGCTATTTAGGCTGCCACAGTGGGTTGCTCGGATCCCAGCACTGGGAATCAGTAAGTCGGACGTCGACTCAGAAAACTAATTAGAAAGGCGGTTCATCTACAATGAAGGGAAAAAAACAGCCTAAGAAGGCCGAGTATACTCAAAATCAGAACCCATCAGCAACGGAACAAGCCCTGATGGAAAAGGACTCATCAGCAACCGAACAAGCCCTGATGGAAGAGGACTCATCAGTAATGGAACAAGCCCTGATGGAAAAGGACTGTGTTCCATTATCTGAAGTAGGCTTTAAAAGGTGGATGATAAGAAACTTCTGGGAGTTAAAGGAACTTGTTCTAACCCAATGTAAAGAAACTAAGAACTTGGAAAAAAGGTTAGATGAAATGTTGAAAAGAATAGACAATATAGAGAGGAATACAAATGAACTTATGGAGTTGAAAAATACAACACGAGAACTTAGTGAAATATGTACAGGCTTAAACAGCCGAATGGATCAAGCAGAAGAAAGGGTATCAGAGGTAGAAGACCAACTTAATGAAACAAAACGACAAGACAAGAATAGAGAAAAAAGGATAAAAAGGAATGAGCAAAGTCTCCAAGAAATATGGGACTATGTGAAAAGACCTAATATACGCTTGATTGGTGTACCTGAATGTGACGGAGAGAATGAAGTCAAGCTGGAAAATACTCTCCAGGACATTATCCAGGAAAATTTTCCTAATTTAGCAAAGCAGGGCACTATTCAACCCCAGGCAATACAGAGAACACCACAAAGATATTCCTCAAGAAGACCAACCCCAAGGCACATAATCATTAGATTCACCAAGATCGAAACAAAGGAGAAAATATTAAGGGCAGCCAGAGAGAAAGATCAAGTTACCCATAAAGGTAAGCCTATTAGGCTTACAGCAGATCTCTCAACGGAAACCCTACAAGCTAGAAGAGAGTGGGGGCCAATATTCAATATACTTAATCAACAGAACTTTCAGCCCAGAATTTCATATCCTGCCAATTTAAGCTTTACATCTGAAGGAAAAATAAAATCTTTTAGGAACAAGCAAGTACTCAGAGATTTTATTACCACCAGGCCTGCTTTACAAGAACTTCTAAAAGAAGCATTATACACAGAAAGGAACAACCAGTATGACCCTTTCTAAAAATACACCAAAAAGTAAAGAGCATTAACATAAAGAAGAATTTTTATCAACGAAAGGACAAAATAGCCAGTTAATAACAAATGGCAGCAACCCTAAATTTAAATCGACCAAATCTCCCAATCAAAAGATACAGACAGACAAAATCTAACGGTATATCCAAAGATATACATAGACTCAAAATAAAGGGTTGGAAAAAAAAAAAAAAAAAAAACGTACCAACCAAATGGAGAGCAAAAATAAATAAATAAAAAGCAGGAGTTGCAATTTTCACATTTGACAAAATAGATTTCAAAGCTACAAGGATACAAGGGTAAAAGGAATGATGTAATAATAAGAGATCTTAACACCCAGATACATAAGACCCATAATGAGATTTAGATTCAACGAGACAACAAATTGATAACGATACCCGAGACTGGAACTAAGATCCAGAACAAATAAACTCAATAGAGCTCTCCATTTTAAACACACAAAATATACATTATCCACAAAATCTAACAATATATCTGAAGATATACAAAGACTCAAAACAAGGGGAAGGAAAAAAACTCACCAACCAAATGGAGAGCAAAAATAAATAAATAAAAAGCAGGAGTTGCAATTCTCACACTTAATAGATTTCAAAGCTACAAGGATGCAAGGGTAAAAGGATTAATGTAACAATAAGAGATCTTAACACCCAGATACATAAGACACATAATGAGATTTAGATTCAACACGACAACAAATTGATAACGATATCCAGGACTTGAACTCAGAGCCAGAACAAATAAACACAATAGAGGTCTCCATTTTAAACACATAAAATATGCATTAACCACTTTAAACACTCAAAATATTGATCGGCCATTATTGAAACCCATTTTAGGAATGAAGTAATATTCCTTTTTCCCTCTTTTTCTTTTTTTCCCCTTCTTTTTCTCTTTTTCTCTCAAAAAAAAAAAAAGTAACTTAACAGATAGATTCACGGAGAATTCCTGTGCCTTGGGAAGAGGCTTTAGCCTGGAATGTTGTGGATGGGAAATGGTGGTGGGGAGGAGGCTTAACTGAAAACTGGGCACCTAAGTTTCCAGATTCATGCTTCTCTTCAGCAGTGTCACAGTCACCACTCACTCGCCATTCAAAACTCCACTCTTAATTTGTGTGTGTGTGTGTGTGTGTGTGTGTGTGTTTTCACTAAAGTTACCCAAGTAAATAGGGGTCCTCTGGTGGGGAAGACGGTCCCATGTGTACTCACTTTCAGTCCTCTCATGAGTTCAGAAACCTTTATTCAATGCAAATTTTCTTCACCATGCAAAATAACTTGTACCAATTGATATTTGAGGAATCATAGCCCCGACGTACCCACACTTAGCTTGGGCTCAGCTGGGACCATTTGCCTATGTCATTTGAATAAATTCACATTTCAATTTAAATAGTCACTTCTAGTGGATGGCTGCAATATTAGAGCAGCATTTGGAACTTTCTACAAACTTAGCTAAGTGGGAAAAAGTTGGATATGACCAATCCTATGTGAAGATTAATATAGTTCATTCGGGGTTAGAATTTGATATTAGGTCAGTGAAATTTGACTTTGTCAAAGCTATTGCTGTATTCCAATGTTCCTCTGGTACCTCTTGGCATATGCAAAGAAGTGGATAATTGTGGTTTCTTCACCCACCTTCTTACAGGAAGTCCCAGTGCAGAGGAGCTGTCCATGGTAGGAGATTTCGTTAGACAAGCAGCAGGCAGCAGGTTCTTTTACAAAACTCTTTCCTCACACGTTGTAAGTTGGGAACCCAGAATGTAGACCTTTCCTGGGCCCCCAGAGGCAGGAAAAAGACTTCTCAGCCCATGTAGGTCCAGGCAGGCTCATTAGCGGAGAAGGAGCAGCTGGTGTGTGTGGCTCAGGCCTGGGCAGAGCTTATGGATCAGCTGCTCTGCCATCACCTTCCTTGGATCTGGGTGAAGCTGGATTCACAGGGATGGAAACAGGCTAACAAATGTGGGGTCATTCACAATCCTGTGCTGCGTGGCTTTCTGTTTTAACTCTGTTCAGTGACTTCCCTGTTGATGCAATAGCCTGCAATTTACAAGCCCATGTCAATGACAAGGGGCTTGTTATTGACACAAAAATACTGCATACAGAAATACTGAGAATCACATTTGTCTTTTTCATATAAAGAATTCACCAACTTCTTAGCCCCCCACCTCCAAACACACATACGATGTGGCCAGTACATGAATTAAGGCAGGTGGGATTTCCTTAAATTACTTCGAATCCCATTTGCTGAAATGAGAAATCCAGCATTGTACCTTCTTATGTTGCTCGTAGTTTATGTGGCAAACCATGTAGCGTGTGAAGGTCTTTCTCATTCTCAGTCTCCTGATGCTTCCACACATCTATGATGTCTCCACTATTAGCTGCAAATTCTAAAGCCTCGAGAGTTTTAACCACTGGTCCACAGGCCCAAGCTAAGTAGAAGCAGGAACAGCCAGGGTTCAGGGTGTGCTTTGTGATTGGAGGAGCAATGGAGCTACATGAAATGATCTGCGGGCCTTTCCTAAGTGTGGAGCTTGGCCTGTGGCGTGCCCGTGCCTGGGCTGGGGAGGGGAGAGCAGTGCATGGCGTCTGAGGTGAAATGCTGGCCGAGCTACTCATCCAGTGAAGGGCAGCCTGCTTTCTGCAACACGGAGCCCTGGAGATGGATCGTCAGCCCATTCTCAGCTGTGGGCTGCTGATGGGCAGCCGTGAATTAGGCTCTGAAAACACTGCCATGTGACTTATTGAACTTGGCAGACATTCTTTTGGTTGACAAAGAAAAATGTGGCAATTTATTACATTCTTGACATTCTGCTGAGTCTCAGACTTTAAATGGAACCTTAATATGTTTGTTTTCCAGAACAAATGGCTCCTTCTGTTAAATCTTGCAACAGTCGTGGCCTTACCAGGGCCTGGCAAATTACCTGGCTGGGAGAACCCGATTGAGGACTCCATGAGTGAGTCGGCCATCTCTGAGGTCTTCATTGGCCAGGCAGCCTTTGTGGGCATCGTCCCTCTTGCCATGGTAAGAAATTAGGCTTCAGAAAAAGTGTCACAAAGGAGTCTTTTTTGCATGCGCTTAATATTCAGAGAAACATTAAGCAGTTTTACAACCTGCTGTTTTCCAAGCACCAGATATATTTGTTTAAACAAAGAAAACATAGTTAAATTAATTTAATTTACCTGTTTTCCATAATGGCTCCTTGGAAACTATTTAGGGTCTACTCTGTAATCTCTTTTCATTTGTGGATATTGCAGAACTGTTTCCTGAGAAGCCCTTATTCTTTATTTCCTCAGTCTGCATGCATATCAGGGCAAGTGCTGCACCGGGTGTAAATGGTTTTGCTGAAATGCATTGGGGTTATGTAGTGGGGACAGCAGCTCTGTGTGCCAAGTAATGAGCCCCTTTTCAATTGAGTCACTAGGTACCTTGTGGATTAGAAAATTCTAAAATGCAGATGGACTGAAAGAGCCTTGCTGGGAACTGACAGCCTTAAGCTGGGTAGAGCCCTGGAGTCCACTAAACTGCCTGTGTTTCTGTTTCACTAGCCTGGAGGTGACTGGACTTCATTTTCTCATCTTGGCTGAAGCTTTATGCATGACCAGGTTGGGGACCAAATCTGAGAACAGGGTAAGGGACAAGGTTCTAGAAGCTAAGAAGGGCAGTGCTCTTTGGGCTGTGGAGGAGGGACCATCGAGTTAGTAAATCCACGGGAGAGCTTACAGAGCTATGGAATCCTGGAGGCATCCTGACGACCCATCTATGCAGCCCACACGGGAAGAGACTCCAGCCACAGCTAGTGTGAGTTTTGGTAGAACACCTTGTGGCCTTCCAGGAACACAGGACGGTGGAGCGCTTAAGAAGAGCCGCTCTGATGCCAGGTGAGATGGCTCATGCCTGAGCACTTTGGGTGGCCAAGGCAGGAGGATCACTTGAACCCAGAAGTTTAAAACCAGCTTGGGCAACAAGGCAAAACCCCATCTCTAAAAAATACAAAAATTAGCCGGGCATGGTGGCATGTGCCTGTAGTCCCAGCTACCCTGGAGGCTGAGGTGGGAGGATCACCTGAGCCCAAAAGGTTGAGGCTGCAGTGAGCTGTGATGGCACCAATGCATTCCAGTCTGGATGGCAGTGAGACCCTGACTCAAAAAAATAAATAAATAGCCACTCTGGGACCATCTCCCACTTACCTCCCTATATCTCCTGAGAGGCTGCCATGAGGGACTTTCTCATCACATTCCAGGTTCTGATGAGGTATGAGTTGTCTGTCAGGCCTCCCTAGGAGCTGCAGAATAGAAACTTCCTTAGCTGCAATTGAGGGTTGGCTTCTCAGCAGCAGCATATCCCATGGCTTGCAATGCAAGCCATTCTGTGTCCAGCCATTCTGTTTTCAGCCTTTCTGTGTTCAGCCTTTCTGTGTTCAGCCTTGTCCTTTCTTCTGTGAGATGAGGGCGATTGAGGGCTGGTATCTGTGAGTACTATTCCCTCTGCTGCCCATGGCCACTGAGAGCTGGTACCTATGAGGACTCTTTCCTCTGCTGCCCACGGCCATTGAGGGCTGGTACCTGTGAGTACTCTTCCCTCTGCTGCCCACGGCCATTGAGGGCTGGTACCAGTGAGTACTCTTTCCTCTGCTGCCCATGCTCATTGAGAGCTGGTACCTATGAGTGCTCTTCCCTCTGCTGCCCACGGCCATTGAGGGCTGGTACCTGTGAGTACTCTTTCCTCTGCTGCCTACGGCCATTGAGGGCTGGTACCTGTGAGTACTCTTTCCTCTGCTGCCTACGGCCATTGAGGGCTGGTACCTGTGGGTACTCTTTCCTCTGCTGCCCACGGCCATTGAGGGCTGGTACCTGTGGGTACTCTTTCCTCTGCTGCCCACGGCCATTGAGGGCTGGTACCAGTGAGTACTCTTTCCTCTGCTGCCCATGCTCATTGAGAGCTGGTACCTATGAGTGCTCTTCCCTCTGCTGCCCACGGCCATTGAGGGCTGGTACCTGTGAGTACTCTTTCCTCTGCTGCCTACGGCCATTGAGGGCTGGTACCTGTGAGTACTCTTTCCTCTGCTGCCTACGGCCATTGAGGGCTGGTACCTGTGGGTACTCTTTCCTCTGCTGCCCACGGCCATTGAGGGCTGGTACCTGTGGGTACTCTTTCCTCTGCTGCCCACAGCCATTGAGGGCTGGTACCAGTGAGTGCTCTTCCCTCTGCTGCCCATGGCCACTGAGAGCTGGTACCTGTGAGTACTCTTCCCTCCACTGCCCACGTAAGTAGAAACTGTCTGAGTCTCAGAGCAGTTCACTGTATCTCTACAGGCTGAGTCAGACCTTTGCCTCAGCCTTGGCTTTGGCCTTGCCTTGCCTTGTGTGTGCCTGGGAGTGTCATATTGATAATTCTGTTTGTCAAACCCAGGAGAGATTTGAATGTATTCTGCACTGATCTGACTTCCCTTTCTGGGATAAAGTACCGGGGTAAGACAACAATCTGTCGGGTTTTCATCACCTGTTGCTCAGTTTGGTTGCTGGAATCAACAACTTTGCAAATGAAAACCCTTTGTCCAGCAGTAGATTCTGCACCCACGGTTCTTTGTGCTCTGTTCCTCTTGTCATAAACACACTTTCCCTACAACTCCCCATGTCTGGCTCTTCCTCTTCACTCAGAGTTCAACTCAACTGTCAGAGGAATCTAAATAGGTCCCCTGGACCCCTTCGTGCCTATGGCTGTCTGTCCATCACATTACCTTGTTCTTTGCTCTTCATAGGCATATCTTCATATGAAATTTAGGGCTAATCATCAATATTCCTCACCAGAAGGGGAAATCAATAAGCCTGAGGTCTCGGTCAGTTTTGTCCACATCTATGCTTCCAGCACCTGGGAAAATGCCCATCTCAGTTAATAGTTGTTGAATAAATGAGTCAAATGCTTAATTCAGGCTACCGGGATCATTGAGTTCTGGGTTAAAACTGATGGGGGCTGTCCCAGTCAGCACTGATTAGCATTCTTATTTGAGAGAGGCCACAGCTTGGCAGAAAGAGGCCCTATTAAAGGGAGGAGATTTATTTGTTTATTTATTATGTTTAGAGATGGGCTCTTGCCATGTTGCCCAGGCTGAACTCAAACCCCTAGGCTCCAGTGACCCTCCCTCTTTAGCCTCCCAAGGAGCCGGAATTGCAAGCACGTGGCACCATATCTGGCAACGGGTGGAGACACATTTAAATGTGACAGTGTAGAACTTGTGGATTGGTGGTTGTGGATGAAAAGATAAGAAAATAGACTTGGGAGCTTTGCTAGGTGAAGAGTTCATAGACACAACACCAAAAGTGTGACCCTAAAATAAATACTTTACAAAAAAGGTAAATCGCACTTCATCAAAACACAACACTTTTCCTCGACGATTACCTTTGTTTAGAGAGTAAGAAAAGTAATCAACGAGCGTAAAGGTTTGTAAGTCACATGTATGATTAATACTTTGCTCCTAGGCTATATAAAGACCTAGAAAAAACTCAACGGGGAAAACAAAGATGATAAAAACAACGCAAGTAGGGGAGGTGTGATGACTCATGTCTGTAATCCCAGCACTTTGGAAGGCAGAGGCAGGATCCAGGCATTCGAGACCAGCTCGGACAACATGGTGAAACCCTGTCCCTATAAAAAATACAAATAAAAATCTCAGATGACTGTGGTGGCTACTCGAGAGGCTGAGGCAGGAGGATTCCTTCAGCCTAGGAGGTGGAGGCTGCAGTGAGCAGAGATTACACCACTGCACTCCAGCCTGGGCGACAGAGTGAGACCTGTCTCTCACACACACACACAAATACAATTTAAGAATGGGAGGCAGGCACAGATATTTCACCAGGGAAGAGATAAGAATAACAAGTACATGAAAAAAGTTTCAACATCATTAGCCATTAGGGAAATGCAAATTAAAAGCATAATGAAGTACCAGGCATCAGAATGGGTCTCATAAAAAGACAGTGACACCACCAAGTGCTGGTGAGGATGCTTCTGCATTGCTGGAATGAATGTAATATTAATAGCTACTTGGGAAAACAGTTTGAAAGTTTCTTATAAAATTAAGCATTTATTTATCAAATAGACCAGCCATCATCACATTATTTGGCATTTATCCCAGAGAAATGAAAACTTATTGTTCACACAAAATTCTGAATGCACATTTTATAACACCTTCACTTATATTGGCAAAATACTGTAACAATCCAAATGCCCTTCAGTGGGCTAATGGTTGGACGTACACTGGTGCATGTATAAAAAGGAATACTATTCAGCAATGAAAAAGAATGACAAGACACAAAGAACTACCTGGAGGGACTAGGAAGATATTATGCTGCTTAGTGAAAAATACCAATCCAAGCGGATTACATATTGTAAAATTCCATTTATAGAGCATTCTGGAAATGACAAAACAACAGAGATGGAGAACAGAGTAGTTGCTGCCAAGACCAACGGGCAGAAGGTTGGTGGGTGTGAATATGAAGAGAGACCACAAAATAGATCTCTTGCAATGATGGAAGAGTCCTGTATCTAATTTTGCTCTTTGCTACACAGATCTGTTTGAATGTGTTTAAATTGTAAATAGAACCACACACATTCAAGTGAATACAGGTTAAACATTTTGGAAAATGTCGAAAATTTTTGAAAAAATATCCGTGTCAATAGTCTGATTTTGGTGATGTACAATAGCTCTGTAAGACATTACCACTGGCTGAAGCCTACACAGGATTCTTTCCACTACTTTTGCAACTTCCTGTGAGTCTATAATTATTGAAAAATAAAATGTTTTCAAGTAAAAAATAAAATAAGCGTCAAGGAGCTACATGACTCTAATATCAGTAGACAGGATTCTTCCAGGAAGGCTACCTTTCAGTGGTTTATGAGATTTGGAGACAGTCAAAAGGTCTAATGAAAAAGTAAATAAATTCTACCTTTCCAGATTCAACATGTAAGTGAGATCTTGTGGTCTTTTCGTCTGTCTGTGTCTGGCTGATTTTACTTAGCATCATATCCTCTAGGTTCATCCAAGTAGTCACAAATCACAGGACTTAAGAATTGCTAAAAGAATGATTTTAAATGTTCTCACTGCAAAAATAATAAGTATCGGAGGTGATGGTTATGTTAATTAGCTTGATATAATCATCAATCTATGCATATACCAAAACATCATATTTAACTCCGTAAATATATACAGTCATTATCAATTAAAAATTTAAAAATGAACAAAAAAAGACCACCCCCAAAAAAGAGAGAGAGACAGACTCCCAACACTGGTGTCACTCTTTTCAGTAGCTCCCATCACGTGTGGTCGTTTCAGAGCCAATTTTACAGTAAATCAAGAGATTAATCATGACACACACACCCCCACCGCGCCCTCAAACTTGCCGGGTTCCAGCAGTGAGTGTTTAAAAACACGCAAAAATCAGTGCTTTGGCAGAAAGATTCTCCGAGTAAATATCAGCTCCTTTTAGAGAAATGCAGCAGGTCTAACATGAACAAAATTGACCTCCCCTGGGAAGAAAGAAAGCCGGAAACCATCGCAGGAGAAGAAATCACAAATAGGTGCTGGTCAAGAGCAGAGGACAGCCTGCGGGTGGCGTCAGCGTGGCTTGCTGTGATTTGTCGTCGCGTAGTCTTTAATCAACACACTTCTGTTAGGCATACAGGCTGCTGGATCCTTGACTGGATTCCTTCCACTCCTCATGGCGAAACCCCTCTCGTCTCAGCATCTTTATTTCTTTTCCTGCCTGTCCCAAGCCAGCCGGTGCAAACGCTCTTCAAATAACCAGCAATAACTGTCTTTGTTGGGTGATATTTAAGGGCAAGCACTTTGTAAATGTCACCGTATGCAGTTACGGCAGGGTGGATGGCAGCTTTTCTAGGGGACCCAATGTAATTCAGCCACTCACAGGTAACACACATGAGCACCAGTGAGCACTTGCAGGGAACCGAATATCAAACCATTCCCACAACAGGGATCAGATGCTACAACATTTCCTAACGCACATTAAAAATACAGAAGCAGCCTGGGTGTGGTGGCTCTGACCTGTAATTCCAGCACTTTGAGAGGCTAAGGCGAGTGGATCACCTGAGGTCAGGGGTTTGAGACCAGCCTGGCCAACATGGCAAAACCTCATCCCTACAAAAATATTAAAATTTGCCGGGCATGGTGGTGTGCCTGTAATCCCAGCTACTTGGGATGCTGAGGTGGGAGGATCACTTGAACTGGGGAGGTGGAGGTTCAAGTGACCATTGACACTTGATCACCTGTAATGGCTGAGACGGTGCTGTTGGAATTCTGCCTGGATGACAGAACCAGTCTCCATCTCAAAAATATTTTTTAATTACTATATTTTTATTTAAAATATATTTTAATTAATATTTTTCATAAAAATATATTAATTAAAATATGTTTTTAAAATATATATTTAATAAAAATATATAAGCCCAAAAGGATTGATTCCAGAATGCAGGTTGACATCAGCTAAGTAGAAAAGAAAAAGAGAAAAAACCTCTTAAGATATTACATTAAGTTGACCTGCAACTACTTGGGAAAACCTTTGCTGATGTATAATTTCTGAAGGTGAAAGGGAAAAATAGACCCAACTAAAGGAATTCAGGAAAGAAAGAGGGGTGGTTGTCAGTCAGAGAAACAAAGTGGTGGAATTCCGGGCGCTTCAATGGCTGGGATGTGACATGACACATTTTTAAAGCCTCCGTCAATACCATTAATATTTGTGACCTATCTCACAGAAAAACAGCGGTCTCGCGGCGCATCCATCGGCGACTCCCGTCCTGGAATCGTTCTGCTTTTTTTGGGTGGAAAGCCCTGAATCACAAAATTGAGAACAATATGTGAGGGCTTTTATGCTACCGTTTTACGCCTCCTTCGAGGTGGTAAAATCATCACGGTTCTCTATTCCGAGGCAGTAACTTTCTTTAAAAAGTCACCTTTGCTGTTGACAGGTGAGCTAGATTACTGCATCACAGCGCGGAGGTACGAATAAGCGCTTGTTTATGAGCAGGGAAAGCTCCAGGTGCTCCCGGATTGCGCCGCAGTCTCCTTGCATCCTGAGATTCTGCCAAGAAATGCCAAACCCGAGCCCTTGCCCACGACGTATTTCTCTCCTTCCGTATCGTTCAATAAAGGAACAATCTCTTCTCCACAGCAGGAGCAATGTGGAAATGTCCGTGGTGAAGTGAGGGCAAGACCCCTTGGTTTAAATCCTGGCTCACACGTTACTTAAGTCTTATGATCTCAGACCTGATTGATCCTGGGCTTTCTGGAGACTTGGCCTTTTATTCTGCAGAGTGGCTGATAGAATTCCTGGAACAGCCTCACTGGGTTACTTTGAGGGTTCAGTGAGGAAATGATATACGTACAGTAGGATGCAAAGCATGTTATAGACGACAGCAACTCTTGTAAAATTAGGATTTCAGTGTACTTTAAAAGGAGAGGCTCAAGTGTAGTGGTGAAGTCGAAGTGATTTGGTTACAAGGCTGGCATGGACACTCTCATGGCTGTCACAGCCTCTCCCCTGACTCCCACCCCTTATCCCAGGGGACCCCAGCTGCACGTCAGCCCCGCCTGAGAGAAACAGCGAGAGCATGTTCCTTAACACTCTTTTTCATGGCATAGCTGATTGCAGAGCCCAGCAAGCCTTTCACGAAATGACTTGGCTTTGACAAGGAGTAGAGATGGAGGTTTATTTTTTATTATTATTATTTTTTTTGTTGAGACAGAGTCTTGTTCTGTTGCCAGGCGCCAGGCTGGAGTGCAGTGACGCGATCTCGGCTCACTGCAAACTCCACCTCCCTGTTCAAGCAATTCTCCTGCCTCAGCCTCCCCTGTAGCTGGGACTGCAGGCGCGCGCCACCACGCCCAGGTAATTATTTTTGTATTTTTAGTAGAGATGGGGTTTCACCATGTTGGCCACGATGGTCTCGATCTCTTGACCTCGTGATCCGCCCGCCTCGGCCTCCCAAAGTGCTGGGTGAGCCACCGCGCCCGGCCGAGATGGAGTTTTTGATTGGCGTCAGCCTCTCCTCCGGGGAAGGGCCTCGAGGGCGACGGTTCCGGCGCGCCCGCTAGATGGCGCCGAAGACCGGGTTGTGGCCGCGCCGGCCGCGCGCCCTCCCTTCCCCCCGGAGGCTCCCGGAGCACCTGCCCGTCCTCTCCCGGTGAACTCGCTTTCCAGGGATCCCCGGTTCCCCCTGACTGTGAGCAAAGGAAGGGTCGGTCCCTCCTGCAGCCCGAGCCAGCGCTCAGGGCAGACCCTGACCCCTGGCACCTGACAACCGCTTCAGCAAAAATTAAGAGACTTTATTATTTTTATTAAAATGATGCAGGCTCATTATAAAATTATTAAACGTAGGAAGAAAAAAAAAATTCTAAGCCCGGCGCCCTCCAATATGACCATTAGATGGATGGATAGGTAGATGATGCATGGACAGGACAACAGTGAAATCCTACTCTCTAAGTTGTACTCTATTTGTGAAAGTGTTCGTCTGTATTTATGATTATAAAAAGACAAAGAATCTAAGTACAGTTGATGTGTTTTATTATAAATACAGTATTCCATTGTGTATGGTGTGTGTGTGTGTGTGTGTGTGATCACATTTTTTTTTTACCACTAATCCATCCACGGGCACATCAGTCATTACCATTTCTTGTGAATAATTCTGCAACGAACATGTGAGTACTGAGATCTCTTTGAGGTCGTGATTTTATTTCCTTTGGATATATAACTAGAAGTGGGAGTGGTAGATCATATGGTAGTTCTATTTTTAATGTTTAGAGGAATATTCATACTGCTTCCCATAATGGCTGTATCAACTTACATTATTCAGACTTTAAAAAGAGAAAGAAAGAAATCTGTTATTTGAGACAACATAGATGAACCTGGAGGACATTATATTAAGTGAAATAAGCCAAACAAAGAGAGACAAGTACTGCACAATATCACCTCTTTGTGAACTCTGAAAAGTCAAACTCATAGAAACAGTGGAAGAATGGTTACCAGGGATGGTGGGAGGGGGCAAAGGGGAGTTAGTGGCCAAAGGCTGCAGGCTTGCGGTGACAAAATAAATAAGTTCTGAAGACCTAATGAACAACATGATGCCTGTGGTTAAGAACCTGTTATTTATTTGAATTTTACTAAGAGAGTAGAGCTCAAGTATTCCCACCACACAAAAAAGAAAAGGAACTATTAATATATGAGATGATGGATATGTCAACGAGCTTGTCTTAATCATTTCACAATGTAAATGTTTATCAAAACATCACATTGCACACTTTGAATATACACAACTTTTATATGTGAATTATACCTCAATAATGTTGAGAAAATAAAAAAAGCTCACAAAAATGTTAACTGACAGTAATACATTTTTAATTCCTCCCCCACTCCCAGACAAAGTCTTGCTTTGCTGCTCAGGCAGGCTGGAGTACAATGGTGAGATCTCAGCTCACTGCAACCTCTGCCTCCTGAGTTCAAGCGATTCTCCTGCCTCAGCATCCCGAGTAGCTGGGACTACAGGCATGCAATCCCATGCCCAGATAATTTTTTGGGATTTTTAGTAGAGATGGAGTTTCACCATGTTGGCCGGGCTGATTTTGAACTCCTGACCTTGTGATCTCCTCACCTTGGCCCCCAAAGTACTGGGATTACAGGCATGAGCCACGACACTGGCCATTAATTTTTAAAATACCCGGGTAATACTGAGAAAGAAAAGCTTCAAAGAAAAATAGATGAAAGTGTGGAGCAGTTAAATGATTGTTACAATCACAGTGGCTGCTGGCACTGCTGTGACTACTAACACCTCCACCACCGTAACCTCCCACTTCTGTTCCTTTCAGGACACAAGTTTAGCCCATAGGATTGACTTCCTGTTTTGAAAGGGGAAGAAATGGCACTCTGAGACTTTTCCTCTTAGATACCCGTCAGTTTTGTCGTTTTTCTTTGTGGCCAAGTCTGTCACATTGGTAACCTCTTATAGGTCCCAATTCTTACCTTCTGTTGTTGTTTCTCTGCTGGGGATCTAGGCTAGGCTTATCTTTCTTGCTCCGTCGGTCACTAACAAGCCGTCTGATTCTTTCTATCCTCAGAGACGATTGGCATCTTTTATCTGCTGATAGCCCTATTTGGTTGTGAGATCACAACTTTTTGCTCATTTATTCTCATTTCAATGTGATCTAGAGGACAGAAGAGATTAATCCAGTGATTAGTCCACAGTATTCCTCACGTTCTTTTAAACTATGAAATGCTTTTGAGATTGAAGGTGTAGTTTGCCAGTCATTCCTAACACACACCTTGACTAAGAGCCTGCATGCTGGCACCAAGCTGAAAGCTGGCACTGGATAAAGGAGGCCCAGTTAATGGCATCAGGGATGTCAGCTAGGTTTTCTGCCAAGGAACAGAGTTCTATTTTTTTTTTCTTTCATGAAGGAGGTATAATTCTATTCCATGATTAAATACAAAGCTTAAACACCATGATTAAATACCAGGCATAAACGCTGAGACCCTGGGGTGGAGTAATCGTGCCATTTTGCATTTAGACTGTTGGAAAAGCTGATGGATTCTTTCCAGAGACAGACAAGAAGCAAGAGCATTTGTGGACCTTGGGGGAGATGTTTCCCATTTTCTCCAGAACCACCTTCAACTCTGGAAAACGTCCTCTTTGGCAGGTGATGGTTCTAAGGTCGCACTCTCTGCAGGGAAGGAGAGCTTTAGTTGTGTCACGTACTTTATGGAGAAGAGTCCAGTCCTCTTTTAAACCATGTTTTTATACTAAATGTGGCTTTGAAGGTGACACTAAAAACAGATGCCACTTGGTGAACACCTCCTGGGCACCAGGCAGGAGATAGGCTGTGCAGTTGATGTCCACTAATCTCAAATGCATTTGCTTTTCTATTAATATTTTCAAAAACACCTTCTTATCATAATATACACATCATAAAATTCACCTCTCTACATGGTACAATTAAATTACATTTAGTAAGGGTACAGGGTTGTACAACCATCACCACCATCCAATTTTAGAGACTTTCCATCATCCCCGGAAGATCATGGGTGCTGTTTGTTGCCTTGCTTATTTTGCCCCAGGTAACCATGAATCTAATTTCTGTCTCTACAGACTTGTCTTTTCTAGGTTTTTATATAAATGGAATTTTGCAATGTGTGGTACTTTCTGTCTAGTTTTTTTTACCTAATATAATATTTTGAGGTTCATCCATGTTGTGGCATGCAGAAGAGCTTCACACAGTTTCTTGCTGTATAGTATGCTAATGTGTGTAAATATCGTATATGTTTATCAACTCATCAGTCGATGGGTGTTTTTTTCCTACTGTGTGGCTCTTCTAATTAATACTTCTATAAATGCTAGCGTAGAAGAATCTGTGTTGACATTTTTCATTTTCTCTTGGGCAGACAACTAAACGTAGAATTTCTTCGTGAGACTAAATTGTGTCTAAATTTGTACCTACTTACTTTTACCTCAATTTGGACTGTATGTTAGTTATAAAATTGGGGTAGAGGGGTCCCATGTACCCTTTAAACGGTTTATCACAACGTTAAGATCTTGTATAACCACAGCACAGTTTTCAAGATCAGAAAATTGACATTGATACATTATAGACTTTTTATGATGTCATGAATTTTTCAGTGCACTTTGTTGTGGTTTTGTTTTGTTGGGTTTCGTTTGGTTCAGTGTAAATCTCTGATTTCTTTTCTTCACGCACAGAGTTACAATCAGATATAGAAAAAGGGTACAGCTATTTATTGCCATCCCTTCACATAACCCTAATGCCTGACAACCCCTCATCGGTCCTCAACATTATCATTTGTCGTTTTGAGGACAGCAAAGTAATGTAAAGTGTGTTTTTAATCTTTCTCCATTCAGCATAATGGTCACTGAGGTCTACCCAAATTATTGTGTTTATCAATACTATTCCATTTACAGATGTCACGCCATTCATCATTTGCCCACTGAAGGGCATTTGAATTGCTTAGGGTTTTCAGTTCTGCAAATAAAGTTGCTACGAACAATTGTGTACACAATTTTGTGGACGTATCTCTTTTGTTCATATGGGCTAAATTAATAGGGGCACACATACTGGGCCATGTGACGGCTTTAGCTGTATACGAAAGTGTCAGACGTTTTGTAGGCCATGTTGTACCATTTTGCACTTACACCAGCAACACTTGAGAGATTCAACTGTTTCATGTCGTCATCAGCACTGGACAATGTGCACCACGCAATTCTAACAGGTCCATACGGGTGTAGACCGGACAGTGCGCACCACGCAATTCTAACAGGTCCATACGGGTGTAGACCGGACAATGCGCACCATGCAATTCTAATAGGTACATACGGGTATATCACTGTGGTTTTAACTTGCATTTTCCTACTAGCTAATGATGTTGAACATTTTTTCATTTGCTTTTTTGCTATGTGAATGTATTCTTTGGTGAAATGTTCAAGTCTTTTGCCCATGTTTTAATCAGGCTGTTAGATTGCTTATTATTGAGTTTTGTGAGTTGTTTATATATTTTAAATGTGAAAGCCTTAGTTGGATATGCAATTTACAAATATGTTATTTCAGTCTATAGCTTGTATTTTCATTTTCTTTATAGTTTCTTTTGCAGAGCGAAAGGTTTTAGTTTTCACAAAGTCTAATTTACTGAATTTTTCTTTTATGGGTTATGTATTTGGTGTTATGCCAAAGAAATAAAACTTTTTATTATAACCCCAGGCCACAATAAATTTTCTCTTAAAAGCTTTATAGTTCTTCATATTATTTCCAGATATATGATCCCTTTTGAATTAAGTTGTTTATTGAGGTTTTTATTTTATTCTATTTATATGCTTTTGCATGTGGATATCTGTTCAACACTATTTATTGAAAAGACTATCTTTTCTCCATCGAATTGCTTTTGCATCTATGTAAAGAATGAGTTTGCCATCGTTATGTGATTTCTGGGGTCTCTATTCTGCTCCATTGTCCTATGTGTTCGCCCCTCTGCCAATCATAATGTCTTAACTATTACTGTTCTCATCTGGGGTAACTGTGCCACACAGCTAACCATTTAGCACCATCTGCAGACACCTTTAATGGTCAGTATTTGGTAGTGGGTTTTGCTACTGGCATCTAGTGGGTAAAGGTCTGTGATGCTGATAAAAATTCAGTGCTGTACAGAGAGTCCTTCACAACCACTGGGGTTACCTGATTCCACAGTGTCTAGGTGGAAATCCTCTGTACCTGTATACAAAGTTTTAACATCAGACTACATGATTTTTCTAACTTTACTTTTACAAATTGTTTTCACTGTTATATTTCCACAGTCTTTCTTTATACAATTTCAAGTAAGTTCCTATGTCTATAAAAAATTTCTGCTAAGATTTGGAAAGGAAGAGCATTAATCTTACTGATAAATTTGGGGATAATTTTCATTTTTTTTTTTTTTTTGAGACGGAGTTTCGCTCTTGTTACCCAAGCTGGAGTGCAATGGCACAATCTCGGCTCACCACAACCTCCGCCTCCTGGGTTCAGGCAATTCTCCTGCCTCAGCCTCCCGAGTAGCTGGGATTACAGGCACGCGCCACCATGCCCAGCTAATTTTTTGTATTGTTTAGTAGAGACGGCGTTTCACCATGTTGACCAGGATGGTCTCGATCTCTTGATCTCATAATCCACCCGCCTCGGCCTCCCAAATTCGTATTCTGATGTTGATTAAAATTAATGAATGCAGTATACTCCGTTTCGTTTTATCAGCATTTTGTCGTTTTTAGCACACAGACAATGTCTGTGCTTTGTTAGATTTATATACAAGTATTTCATTTTTGTTGCTGCTCTAAATGGTATGTTCTTAAATTCAGTTTCCAATTCCTCATTCAGATAGAAATACGCTGATTTTTCACATTGTCCTTGTATTCTGCAACCTTCCACAACGAATTCCTCTTATGTTTCCAGCAGTGTTTGTATAGATTGCATGAAATCTCCTATGAAGATACTTTCATTATCTGTAAACAGAAGCATTTTATTTCTTCCTTTCCAATCTGTGTGCCTGTTTACCTATTTGTCTTGTCTTATTGCACTGGCTGGGACTTCAGTCACTATGTTGAATAGTAGTGGTAAGAGCAAACAAACTTATCTTTTTCTTTTTGTTTTAAAGGGAAAACATTCAGTCTGTATGTTGTCAACTATTAGTATTTTTAGATGCTTTTTTTTATTGGAGTAAAGGAATTGCATTCTATTCCTAGTTTGCCTCAAATTTTTGTCATTAGTGGCTGTTTAATTGTATCAAATGCCTTTTCTGCATCAATGAACGGGATTTCATGTGTGTGTGCATGTATGTGTGTGTTCTTCACACTGTTTCTGAGAAAGGATATCATAATTGGGACAGAGGAAGGGAGGGGAGGAAGAGAGAGTGAGAAAAGTGAGAGGAAAGGGAGGGAGAGGGAGAGAGAAAGTGAGGTAAAGAGGGAAGGGAAGATGGGAGATAGTCTGATTGATTGATGCCATTCCTGGCTGTTTCCATGTGGCAAAAGCAGAGGGGATCAGAGGTGGAAGGTCAGTCAGCTTCTTCCTGAATGGGGATGTCAGGTCCTGTTCTTGTCTTGGCCAGGCTGAGCAGGGAGGTCTAGGAGGGGACACATCTGAGACCACAGATGACTAAGCTCCTCTAAAGCACAGGGTTAGGAGCATTGGGTCCTAGAGCCAGGCCAACCTGGCTGCAACTTTCTGCTCTTCCACTAATTGTCTGTGGGACATGGGGCAAGTCCCTGGATGTCCCTGAGCCTCAGTGTCCCCACCCGCAACACAGGCGTGGCAGCACTTCCCAGAGGCCACTTGACTCCAGAGTCCACACACTCGTCCACCACCCGAAGCTCTGCAGATCTCCACACTGTGCCCACTCCCAGCAAAGCCTCCTTCCCCCACATGCACACGTGGCTCCCATTGATGTCAGCATCACCATCCCCATCTCAAGTCTCAATCAGCTGGGCTTCTGAAAGGTCAGAAGGCTCTGCATAGCTTTGGTGGAGAATACGCTGAAGGCAGCCATTCTCTCCCCCTGAGGCAGAGGGCAAGGAGTAGGTACAAGGAAATGTAGGGAAATTGATCTTAAACAGACTCGTTTATTTATGTCGTCCAGAAACCAACCTTTGATCATCTGCACAGGTGACTGCTTCCTGAAACATGGGACAAGCATGTTAATTGCATGCAGATTGTGTTGGCTCCAGGCTTTCGGCTCCAGCTCCAGCTGTTTGGGGCTGCTCTTCGGCCACTAGTGCCCAGCAGTCCTCTAGCTGCTCTTACACTGTATACCTGTGTCTGAATTCTCTTTTCATCCATTGCTCCACCAGGGTCTGTGGGATGGACCCGGCACTGAAAGTCCACAGAGCGTATCTGATTTAGATGGAAACGTTGCTCATCATCTAATTAAGGTTAACCTCCAAGGGAAACTGAGGCATAAGGTGACCTTTCCCAGGTCCTTTATCCTGCTTTTACTCTGGTTCAGAGAATTTGTTTTTTGTACCCAGCCAGCCAGTGCCTAAACAGATCTTAAAATCCACATCTTCTAAGTCCCAGTTCTTTCCTCTGGAATGTTTGGCAATCAGTGATGAGGATTATGGCTGATTTCAGTGATACTGCTGTTGGCTGTCACATCTCAGACGAGAAACATAGACCTTCCTCAGTGTCACACCACCAAGCTCATCTCAAGTGATCACCTGTTAGATGGTCACTTGGCCAGGGGCCATTTGTGTTTTCACCAGAAATTCATTCTTGTGCCATTACTAATCGACTGAACTTTCTGCTCCCAGTCCGTGGACTGAATACTTAGTGATTCTGATGTGAGCTGTAGTTCAAAGGGCATCTTTGTAACTCTAAGAACAAGCCTCTCACTCAGAGAAACTCCTGTTAATTAACACTGCCTGTGGCATTCGTTTCTGGGAACCTAATTGGTAAAGGGTTTACTAAGCTTTTGGTAATTCCAGAGTTCAGGAGGTTCTTCAAAGTCCCATTCTTTGTGTCGACAGAATTTTCCATCAGTCTCCCCTAATCAGCAAACGGCACCACCATCATCCCACTGCTTGGAATAAAAACAGAGGAGTCACCCAGGATACTTCTCTATTTTCAAGCATCATATTTAGTCCATCAGCAAGTTCTAGTGGCTGTAACCTCCAAAATATATCCAGAGCTCAACCCCCTACTCTGCCTCCACTGTCGCAGCAGAGCCTGGCCACCAGCATCTCCTGCCAGAGGCCCGTCCCGATCTCCTGCCTGGCTTCCTGTCCAGTTAATAGCACCTATCTTTCTTCTTCCCCTCATAGCATCTAGCACTGTTCAAAAGCTTATTATATTGATTTGTGTGCTGACTTTTCTCTCTCTTCATGGGAATGTCAGCTCCATGAGAGCAGCTCATGTTTACCTTCATACTTTTAAATACGCACCACCTGGAAGAGAACCTGATGTCTCATGGATGTTCAATGAATGTATGTTAAAGAAGCTGACAGAGAGACGGGGTGAGTTTCAGCCACCTTAGCTCTTTGGATGCCATCTTCTGAGGAGCATCCCTTCAGCCTGCCTCCCTTTTCCCTCACTCCATTCCTTTTCTTTTTTTTCTTCATTTCCTTAAACCTGTATCTCTTTCCTTGTTTTTTCTCTGTCCCCTGTCCCTCCTCCTTATGTCCACTTCTCTTCCATTTTCCCTATCATAACTGCATTTTGGGTTGGTTGGTGGGTGGTAGAGGACTAAGGTCAGCTTGCCCCTGGAAAGACATACATGGGACTTGGTGGCAGTGTGTGTGTATGTGTGTGTGTTGGAGGAAAATGTTCATCCATAAGCATCCCATTAAACACATAATCAAACATGCAGTGGGTGCCCGATTAACAGCTGTTGAATGAATGAAAATCTCCAATGAGCTCACTAGGCCTAGGGGACATGGGGAGAGCATTCAAGGCTGGAAAGAACATAGTCAAATGCTCTGCAGCAGGACAGAGAGAGCAGGGGACGTATAGTGTGGCCGGATAACGGGTAGGAGGAAGAGATTGTTCAGAGGGGCCAGATGCAGCTGGGATCACAGATGGGTCAGACCAGGGAGGGCCCTGAAGGCCACAGGGAGTGGAGTCTGCATCGTGAGCTCAGTAAGAAGCCATATGACATTGAAGCTGGGTAGTGCCATAATCAGATAAGAGCTTTGAAAGGATCAAGTGATGCGGCTGCAGTGAGGGGAACAGTCTTCAGGCTTCAGACAGGAACAGGGAGGCCACAGGGAAGCTCTTGCAGCCGGAGGCGGTGCTGGCTTGGATGCTGGTGTGGTGCTGGTGTGGAGAGGCTGGTTTTGATTGTTTCTCAACTGAGAGGACTTAGTAGTCTCGATTTGGGGCTAAGGCAAAGAAAGAGAAAGTAGGGCGTACACATGGGTTTTTGTCTTGAACACATGAGTGGGTAATCCAGAATGGCAATTGATATTATGCCCATTTTACAGTTGTGAAAATTAAGACCTACAAAGTGGACAGATTGGCTCATGATCACACTGCCAGGCCCCTACGTTCTAGCCAAGTGTTCTTGGGAATGACATTAAGCATGCATCTTTGATGTGTTCAGAATAAAGCAACTAACCTTCTCATTCAGTTTTATAAAATCACCTTTTGTTGTGTTAAAACACACATATGAAATTTACCATTTTAATGATTGTTAAGTGGTGTTCAACACAAACGTGTTATACAGCCATCAACACCATCCACCCCTGTAGCTCGTTTCATCTTGTAAAACTGAAATTCTACACCTATTAAAAATCGGTTCCATGTATCCATATAGGTAGGTGGATAGAGATATACACATTGTTTTGCTTTGAAAACAAAATGCAGACATTACACAAACAGGCTCTATTGAGACTCATGCTGCCTTTCCTGAAATAATGAGTTTCTAATTCTGGTTTAAGGAACAAAAATTAGAGTAATGAAAAAGCCTTCTTTGTCACCTCATGGAGTTTCAAAATGTCAGTTTTTCAGGCGAGGTGCTTCCCAGGTCAGAGAACGTTAGAGGTAACCCAGGTGGGGAAGCATTAGAGGCATCCCAGGTGGGGAAGCATTAGAGGCATCCCAGGTGGGAGAACATTTCCGGGGTTGCGGGCTCACTGGCCGCTGCTGGTGTCTCTGGAGCACAGAGAAGAGGGTGTTGCTTGTGGCCACAGCCCCAGCCAAGGACAGGGACTTCAGCGTAGAAGAAAATCAAGAACATGTCTATGTACAAAGCTTCTGAAACATTTTTTAAAAGAATACTGCAGAATAATGAATCCCCAAGCATCCATATCCCAATGCCTGGAAGCTATGATTATGTTACCCCACATGCCAAAGGACTTTTCAGATGTGATGAAATTGAGGACCTTGAGATGAAGGAGCCCATCCTGGATTATCTAGTTGGCCCAATCTAATCACAAAGGCCTTTGGATTAAAAAGGGAGGCAGAGAGTCAGAGAAGGAGGCATCATGACAGAAGCAGAGACCAGAGTGACACAGCCTGAGGAGGACGATGCTGGGCATGGCTGGCTTCGAAGGCAGATTCTTCCCTGGACCTCCAGGAGGAATGCAGTGCTGTGGACAGTTGATTTTAGTCCAGTGAAACCTGCTTTTGTCTTCTAACCTCCAGACTCTCAGATAACAAATGTACGTTGCTATGAGCCACTATGTTTATCAAAATTTGTTACAGTACCAAGGAAAACTCACGGAGCTGGCATTCCCATGAAGAGAGAGAAAAGTCAGCACACAAATCAACGTAATAAGCTTTTGAACAGTGCTAAATGCTGGGAGGGGAAGAAGAAAGAGAGGTGCTGTTAACTGGACAGGAAGCCAGGCAGGAGATAGGGACGGGCCTCTGGCAGGAGACGGTGGTGGCCAGGATCTGCTGCGACAGTGGAGGCAGAGTAGGGGGTTGAACTCCCGATATATTTTGAAGGTTACAGCCACTAGAATTTGCTGATGGGACTAAATATGATGCAATAAATATGTGGCACTGGGACTCAAGTACACAGTTATGTAAAAGCATATTCTTTTTTTTTTTTTTAATATGATGCTTGAAAATAGAGAAGCATCCTGGGTGACTCCTCTATTTTTATTCCAAGTCGATAAATCTGATTCTAGAACAGAAGTGATAACATGTCACTTGTGCAGCTGGGCTTTTAATCACCAGTGGCACCCCCCCCCCAGTTTTTTTTATTTCTACCACCATGACTGGCAATATTTTAGTTTCACTTTCCTGGGTTTTCTGTAGTAACAGAGTGGTTGGGAATATTGAATTAATCAGTGATTGGTACATAGGTCAAGAAAACCAATGAACAAGAAAAACATCTTGTGTGTGAAGCAGCTGAGGTTTGCTGTGATGTTTGTTACCAAGCAGGACTGACAGATACACTATGTCATAGGGTCAGGTAGACTCAATGGATTAACACAAATAGTGAGCTTTAACAGCACCTGCCACATGACAATGACTTAACTGTAATTATTATATCAGCTAAATGGGGCTTAGTCCTAATTTTTTTTGGTGAGCCTGGCTTTTTCTCATTGTTAGATGGAGCCCAGGGAGAATAAAAACTATTTGCTCCAAGAAATTGTTGCTCAGAAAAGTCTCCATTCCCAGACTAGGATGTAGGTTCTGACCTGCAGTCTGTGACCCATTGGTTGTGCCTGTACCAAACGTAGTCAGTGGAAGGAGCTCTCAGCAAAGGGCTGGGAGGCCCAGATTGTGTCACTTGAAGAGGTGCCTGTTAAACTATCTGAGGTTTAGAGTCCTGAGCCAAGGTCTGCAGGGATTCAAGTAGGTGAGACCTGAGTCCCAGCTGTGCCCACACTAGGGTTTCTCAACTCTGTTGCATCTGTTTGATGCAACAGATTCAGGCTCTCAAACTGATGGACAGCGCCTCTGCTTTCATTAGTGTTCTGTGTTGTAGATATTGGTAAGATCTGGTTTGATTCAAAGGTGAAACCTTTGTGTTCAATGGTTGGTAGGAGCATGGTGCGATGGGAGGAGCCTGTTTAGAGCCTGAGAAACACAGATTCAAATCCTGGCTGTGCTGCTTTTCAGCTATGCCTGCTCAGCTAAGACTTGTAATCACCCTGAGTTCCAAGTTATTCTTCCCTAAAACCCAGTCAGTAAATTTATTTAGCTATCTATTTGAGACACCAAGTGTGATCCTGTTTTACGTAGATTGCCCATAGGAGTCTTTCATGGAAGCATAAGATGCTATCTCAGCAAGACCCAAAGGAAGTGCAAGAATGAACAAAACTATTGCTTTGGAGAGATTCATTCCAGGAACGGGAAAACACAATTAGCAAGGCCTTGAAACGGATGCCTGTTTGGTGTCTTAAAGAAACAGCAAAGAGGTCCGTGTGGCCAGGGCAGCGTGGAGAACACACAGAGGAGTGGTAGAGGAGGTGAGGAGTATAAAGGGTGGACAGATCATTGTGGACAACAAAATTGGGATGGTTACATGCAGGCATCTCAGTGTCACAAGAACTCAATAACAAGGTAGGTGTTGAATACTTAGCAAGGCCCTTGCCTTTCAGAGAAGAATAGAATTAGATCAAGGGCAGTGAGTGAGCAGGACTCAGGTTTGAATTGATTGCTTTATTGGGCAAATGGCTGCATGACTCAGCAACTATAAACTTGGGCTTCACTGACAGGAGAGAGGCACTACCAAATGCTGAACGACTTGGAACTTCAGGGCTGTGAGGGCATCATAATCACAAGGGTGGGGGGCCCAACGTTGGCACAAATAAGGTGACCCAGAGACTACTGCACTGTGGCAGGGACCATGCATGTGGCTTGCTGCCCAAAGTAAGTTAATGATGGTGTAAGTGAAGTGACTCGAAGACCATTGCACTTTGCACATTACACTGCATCAGGAACGTGCACACTTGCTGCCTGTGAGTTTGGTAAGAGGAGACTTACGGAAATTATTTGTAGTTTGCAGCTAGAATAAACCCTTTCATATCCACCGAAATGCTTGTAGCCTTGAGAATCCATCAATCATTTGGAATACATCCTCCAAACATGGAAGGTGGCCGTAAAAGGTGAGCTTGCTCTTCCCTTCCCAGTCAGAACACATAGAATGATATTTTTTGCACTGGCCTGCTAATTATGAATTTTTCTGGTTGTAACATGCACATTTTCCTCTGGGAAACTACCTGTTCCTGGCTCTTGGACCATGAGGTTCAGCTGGTGATGGGTCTAGACAACTGGCATACACCACCTCCCTAGCCACAGTGATTGGTTCACATCACCTGGACTATGATGGTCTAGATGCTTATCAGTCCCAAGGCTATCGTCAGAACGACTGAGCTTCCAGCCACCATCTTGCTACGAAGGGAGATCCTGCCTGAGAGGAAAGCCTTCACAAAGGAGGCACAGGTGAAAGATGGAGAGAACAAATTTCCAGGGCATCTCTGAGTCCTTGGATTCATCCACGCTTAAAGCTATCTCTGGCATGTTCATTAAAAAAGCTTATGAATTACTATTTTTTTATTAGGAAAATAAATGGACTTTTTTCTCTGTGGTCAAAAGAATCCTGACTTGTAATGGTTTCTGGACATTAGAAACAAGATTTTTTTAAAAAAGTTTTATTTAGATATAATTTGCCTAGAGTGAATTTCACCTTTCTTAGGTATACACTTCAATCAGCTTTACCAATGTTTACAGTTTCAGATCCACTACTTCACAGAGGATATACAATATTCCCATCACGGCCCCCAAATCTCCCTATGATCTTTTGATGAAAATCCCTGTTCCCTATCTCCAGACACAGGCAAATCTGATTTGCTTTCTGACATTATAGTTTTGCCTTTTTCTAACAGTTCATGTATTAGAAATAAAAGGGATCTTTATGTTTGCACTCTTCTGCATCTGACTTCTTTCATTTAATTTCTTTGACTTCCATCCACATTGTGTTATCAGTAAATCTATTCTTTTTTAAGCGATGAGTAGTATTCCATTGTGCAAATATGATTTAATTTATCCATTCATCATCTCTTGAAGGACAATTGGTTCGCTTCTAATTTTGGCAATGGTGAATAAATTATGAAGGCTGATGTAAACATTGCCATACAGAATATTTTGTAAACATGCGTTCTTTATGGATATGCCTCTTTTTGAAAAAAGAAAATAACCTGTATAACTGTCTTCCAAATAGACTACAATTTTGTATTGCCATCAGCAGTGCCCAAGCACTCCAGTTGTGGCCCCCACTTCCAGCACCTGGCTTGGTCATCTTGAGTATGTAGTGGTAGATAATTGTGATATTAATTTGCAATTCTCTGATGACTAATAATGTTGAATATATTTTTATGTGCTTATTAGGCATTCATATATCAGTTTTTGGGAAGTGTCTATTCAAATATTTTACTCTTTTTTCTTAATTGGGTATTTGTCTTTTTTAATTATTGATTTATGTGAGTTCCTTTATATTCTACATACAAATTTTTTGTGTATATTTAGCCAAGATTTCATCCCTTCAGTGTCTTGTCTCTACATTTTCTTAATAGTGTTTTCCAAAAATTTAATTTTAATAAAATTCTAATTAAAATTTTAGTATCATTATATTTTGTTTGAGATTTGGGCTTTTTGTATCACACCTAATAAATTTCCTAATAAATGTCACAGAACTTTCTTCTCTGTTTTCTTTCAGAAGACAAACTGTTTTCTCTCTTAAATTAAGATCTAATGTTAATTTTGAGTTAATTTCTATTTTTCATAAGGTAAGGGTCAAAGACCCTTGAATTTCCACAAGCATATTCAGTTTCGTGTAGAAGAATGTTTTTTGAGGGGGTAAGACAATCCTTTTAGTCATTAATTACCATTCCACATTGTAAAAAAAAAGTCAATTGAACACGTATGTGCCGATCTGTTTCTGAATTCTCCATTTTATTCTGTTAGAACATGTTATTATTCTATTCTCTATTTTTTGTTAAAATGGGCTGTTAATTGTGATCTTGTTTCTTTCTGTGTCATATGTCTTAATACTTACTTTTTTTTGGCTGAATTCACTATTTTCTCTTTTACTTTGGTGCTCTGAAGTTTGACTATGATGCGCCTTGATGTGATTTGCTTGTGTTTAAACTACTTGGGGTTCGTTGCACTTCTTAGACACAGAAGTTAACTCTTTCTCCAAATTTAGTGAGTTTTGACTGTTATTTCTCTATTTCATTTTCCTTTCCTTGTCTCTTTCTCTCTTCTGGTCTTCATTTTGCCTGGAATGAATTACATGGATGTCAGGCCATTTGGTATTGTCTCAAAGATCCAAGAAGTCTTGCCAATTTATCTTTAATATTTTTCTCTTTATTCTTCAGATTTAATTTTTTTTCTTAAGGTATATTCAACTTTATTGATATATACTTTTGACATTTCAATGTGTTGGTAAGTCAACATAGTAAATTTTTAATTTTTATTATTTTGCTTTTTTAACTCTACAATTTATATTTTTGTAGTAGCCATTTCTCTGTTGCAATTACTTTCTCACATAGATACAATATTTTCATTTATTTCTTTGAACACTTTTTTTTCCTTAATTATTCATATATATTTATAACAGCTTCTGTAAATCCATGTCTGCTAACTTCAGCATCTGGGATCAGGCAGGACCCTTGTCTGTTCACTCCTACTTTCCGAATTATGGCCCACACTGTTCTGTCTTTTAAAATATCTCCTACTTTTTGATTGGAAAAAAAAAAAGAACTTTGTAGACAACAAAATGTAGCAACAGTAGAATACCTTTTGTTTGTCTGTGGATTGTTAACTTTTAAATTTACTTTTGTTTTAGTTGACAGTTAACTTGCCTAGACTCAAACTATGAAATCTGCCTCAATTTTTTTGCTACTTTTTTCCCTGAATTTTTACTGGTCTTCCCTACGCCTTTGTATATTATTATTTAAGCAAGGCCTGGAGCAGAATTTAGATTATGATTTGATGCCCTCTTGCATTTCTGTGATTTCCTGTTTTTCTTTTGTTACCCCTGGATTTCAGTTTCTCTGTACGTCCCAATTCCTGTTCTCTGGATGGCATCATTCGTTGAGACATAAAGCACTGATGACTGGTTACAATTGTTATCACTGAAGATCCCATTTAAACTTCCCATTAGGCAACAATAATAATTAGCCCCAAGGAATTTTCTAAAATAAAGCATTTAATACCAACTACATATGTAAATGTCACATCATCAAACAGATTTTTGACAACTGTTGTTACATATTGCTTATCACTGTAGAGATTAAGTATGCTTGTTGTGATAACACAGATGTATATTGGAACAGCTGCTAAGCATGTTTAAGTTTAATCTCTGTTATTAATTAAGACTAATGCTTCTCAGTGACTCTGTATCTCTGAAGGCTCAGAAAACCACCCTTCCTTTCACAATCTGTTATGTGAGTTGAGGAGCTTTTCATAAATGTGCTCATTTATTTTATCACTGGAAGGAAGTAATTGCATTTTTTCCTGTTTTATTACGGAGATAAAGTAGAAAACATGCAAGTATTCGCCTTTCCAAAAGTGAAGTTCAGCTCTCCCTGTCCATGAGAATCAAGCACAAAGACATTTAAATATTTTAGATATGGTTGATTATTATCTTGATCTAAAAACCTGAATAAGTTATCGGAAAACACAAATATGTTATCTTCTATGTTTTCACTGGCTCCCTTGAAAATTGAGGTCTTGCTAAACTGAGTGATCATAATTATTCAGTACATCTTTTCAAATAGTACTGATCCATTGATAACAGATTTAGGACATGCAGAATAACCAAGATAAAATTAACACCATACATAGTGTTGTAAGGTATGACAGGAAATTTTGAACACAGATCTTGAACTTTCCGGAAAAAGTAATGTGTCAATTCTGTTTGTTGTCTGTCAGCTCCAACTCCACCCTGACCTCCCTTCTTTGTGGTCTTGGAGCTGGACTCTGTAAACATTTCTCATTTGTCAGTTGATGCAATATTGACCTTTTCCAGTGGGGGTGTTAGATAGTGAAAGGGACGGCTGAGGAAGGGCTCTTCTTCCTGATTAGAGTGTCTTCTTTCTGTTCCTGTGGCATAGCTCCCAGCAGCCTGCAGAGGCCTAGCGGTGTTCATTGTTCAGGGTGTTTCATTGGCTCACCGGTGGGTAGTTCCGCTTATTAGCTGGGTACCAGCTCTGGCCCAAGACGCCAAGCCCACTTCCGAATCACATAACAGGGTACAGCCACTCTAGCTCAATGAATTTCAGCTTGGGAGAAAGTACTCTTCATGTTTTTTACTTCTTGGGTACTTTTCTTTAGCCCTTCTTCTTTCTCTAGTGGTAGCTGCTCCTTCCACTTATTATTCCTGTACAAAAATTCTTCAAAGATTCATGGAAAATGCATATTTATGGAAAAGTTATGCATGGATTTCAAAACACTTTTTGCATCAGAATAAACTTATACTGACTTTTTATAGCATAACTGAGTAGGATTTATTTTAAAGCAGCAGCAAGAAGAGGAAGAAGACATCAGTTTAACAAAAAGTCCCTGTGAGTGCAACATGAATCCTGCTAAAATGGAAGCAAAAACAAACATCAAATTTATGGTGAAACTTAGGTGAAGAATAGAGATAATTGACACTAAAAAATGTTTACAGGAACAAGCCTAAAAGGAATCAGCAGTTTACAAATGGTTAAATCATTTTAAGAATAAACAAAACAATGTTGAAAATGAAGCCCACATCAAGTTGCAGGAAAAAAGTTATTTTTGTTTGTGCCCTAATTGAAAAGGACAGCCAACTAACATATGAAAAAGTGCTCATCATCACTGGTCATCAGAGAGATGCAAATCAAAACCACATTGAGATACCATCTCACGCCAGTTAGAATGGCGATCATTAAAAAAATCAGGAGACAACAGATGCTGGAGAGGATGTGGAGAATTAGGAACACTTTTACACTGTTGGTGGGAGTGTAAATTAGTTCAACCATTGTGGAAGACAGTGTGGTGATTCCTCAAGGATCTAGAACTAGAAATACCATTTGACCCAGCAATTCCTTATTGGGCATATACCCAATGGATTATAAATCATTCTATTGTAAAGACACATGCACACATATGTTCATTGTGGCTCTTCAGAATAGCAAAGACCTGGAACCAACCCAAATGCCCATCAGTGATAGACTAGATAAAGAAAACATGGCACATATACACCATGGAATACTATGCCACCATGAAAAAGGAAGAGCTCATGTCCTTTGCAGGGACATGCATAAAGCTGGAAACCATCATTCTCAGAAAACTGACACAATAGAAAGCCAAACACAACATGTCCTGACTCATAAGTGGGTATTGAATAATGAGAACACTTGGACACAGGGAGGGGAACATTACACACCAGGGCCTGTTGGGGGTGGGGTCTAGGGGAGGGATAGCAGGTGGTGAGGGGGTAGGGGAGGGACAGCATTAGGAGAAACACCTAATGTAGATGACAGGATGATGACGGATGCAGCAAACAGCCATGGTACTTGAACACCTAGGCAACAAACCTGTACTTGAAAGAAAGAAAGATATTTTCTGCGAAAAAAGACAAAAGAAAGAGAAGGACTGATGATGAACAGCACAAACAATAGCCAACTCTGTAGACATCTCAAGTGGTTCAGCTGACACAATTCAGGCTCATGATAAAAGCTGAGCAAACTTTCCAAGCAGTGGATATCAAAACCATTGCACCCAGATCAACCGCAGAGAAGAGCAAAGCTTTCATTCCTTGGAAATTTCAAAAAGTGCGATCAAGGTCCTGAAGCACTGCGCTGAAGAACTGTAACAGGAGATGAAACATGGCTTTGCTGGCGCTATCCTGAAGACAAAGCACGATCGAAGCAATGGCCGCCAAGAGGTGGAAGAGGTCCAGTCACAGCAGAGTGGACTGGTCAAGAGCAAAGGTCATGGCAGCAGTTTTTTGGAATGCTGAAGGCATTCTGCTTGTTGACTTTCAGGAGGGCCAAAGAATGACCGCTGCTTATTACGAGAGTGTTTTGAGAAAGGTTGCCAAGGCTTTGGCAGAAGAACACCCGGGTAAGCTTCAATCTTCTCCACTATCATAATACAAAGCTCCTGGTCGTTCCTCTCCTCAAATAAGGGCAATTTTGCAGCTGAGCATGGTGGCTCACATCTGGAATCCCAACACTTTGGCAAATCTAGGTGGGAGGATTGCTTGAGCCCAGGAGTTTGAGACTGGCCTGAGCATCGTTGTGAGATCCCATCTCTATAATGCAATAATAATAATAATAATATACCTTAGCTGGATATGGTGGCAAGTATCTATAGTCCTACTCGAGTGGCTACTTGAGAGGCTAACATGAAAGGATTGCTTGAGCCCAGGAGTTTGAGGCTGCAATGAGCTGATTGTGCCACTGCACTCCAAACTGGACGACAGAGGGAGAACTTGCCTCAATAAAAGAGAAAAATAATAATCAAAATTAAAAAAAAATAAGGAAAATGGCAATTTTGCAAGCGTTTCCACAGGAAACCATTAGGTATCTACCTTACAATCCTGATTGGTTTGTTCTGACTTCTTCTTAAGAAATAAATTTATATTTAAAGGGCACCTATTTACCTGCATTTCTTCAGTTCATAATGTAAAAAGACTGCATTGACATGGTAACATTTCCAGGACCCTCAGTTCTACAGGGATGGACCAAATACCTGACATCACCACTCACAAAAGTGTCTTCAACTTGATGGAGTTTATGCTAAGAAATACGGTTTATATTTACTTATATCTTTTAATTTTGTTTTCCACAAACTTTCTGAAGTCCCCTTATATACTGAAGAGTTTTCATCCCTCTTAATGGATAATTTTTATATTAAAAGCTTAATGTTCAAGTTAGTGGTGTAATTTCTGTGCTCTGAGTGGAGCCTGATTGTTATGAACACATATGAATGCATTCTCCAGATATATGCATTTTCCCACTATGAATTCTTATTATCTGTTGTATTTAAACATATTTACCAATGCCATTTGTAAGTTATATTTTTAATGAATCAAAGAATGATGTTTTTAAAGCTGGACTTAAGTAATACAGATACTTTATAAATAGTTGATGATTTAGACTGATGGTTTTCATACTTTAGTGGGATAAAGAAACACCTGGGAACTTCATTTAAAATGTGGACTCCCATGCTTCCCTACCACACTGATTTGGTGAAGGGAGGTGAACAGGAGCCAGCATTTAATAAGGTATTTCAAGTGATTCTGACAGAAGTTGACACTGGACCTCACGCTGATATTACTGTGAAGTACAGTGACAACTTATGTGAGAATCACTTGAAATACTCAATAAAAGTCGTTCAGGTTCTTGGCAGTTTAAACAAACAATTGCACAAAATGCACAAACAAAGCAATAAAAGAATGAAGCAATAAAAGCAAAGATTTACCCTGTGGAGTGGGAGCAGGCTCCAGCAAGTGGCTCATGAGCCCTGGTTACAGAATTTTCTGGGGTTTAAATACCCTCTGGAGGTTTCCCATTGATTACTTAGTTACACCCTATGTAAATGAAGAATTCACCTGGGAGCAGTCTGATTGGTCACAGTAGATGACCAATCAGAGACTGAAGTGAAGTTGCAAAGTTATAACCCATGCAAATATTAGATTGGTCACAGGAGGGGACCAATCAGAGACTAAAGTGAAGTTACAAAGTTACACCCCTATGCAAATGAAGACCAGACCTGTGACAGTATGACTGGTTGTGGGAGAAGATCAATCAAAGGTACTTTCCATTTTTCAACTGCAACACAGAAATGGGGGTCGGGTTGCAAAGGGTATAGCCTCTGATCCTTCTGTTACTTGGGCATAGAAAGGTGGGGTTTTCCTTTTGATTCAGTTCCAGGAAGTCAGCCTAAATTGGCCTTAGGTTCTCTGACTCCAAATCTTATTCTCCTGCTTCCCTGAGATATAGTTAAAATCTGGATTCATCATTAAAGGACCTTTCCGCATAAATGTTTGTTTTTCCACATAATCGTTACAGTCACCGTGTTAGGTTCCTTAGGCTCTTTTCAGTGCTGTCTTACTCACAACAGTATCTCCTAGGCAGATGGAGGGTGGAGACGGAAACCTACCCCAGGATTTTTAATTCCAGATCCCATTTCAGCACTGCTTTGCTACCGTATACCTTCCACCTCTCTTCCATACAAATGACACAAACGAACTCTGGCAGGGAAATAATTCTGGTTTTGTATTTTCCTGATTGTGAAAGGGACTAATGTTTATGTTAAACATGGGAAATTATGAAGAATAAAAAATTTAAGTATCTGTTTTCTCATTGCCTTGAGATTATCACAATTAACTTTTGGCAAAGTTATTTCTAGTTTCTTCTCTGCATCTATCTTTTCCTCAACGAGATGAAAGCATGTTTGCTATGGTTATCATTCTTAACATGTTGCTTTTTTAAAGTGTACAGCTGTATTAGTTTATTATTGTGTAATAAAACACCCTTAAATTCAGGGGTTTAAAACAGCAGTCTTTTTTTTTTTTTTTTCTAGTGAAATCTTTCCTACAGATGATTCAGGTGAGTTCATCCTGGGAGCTCAGCTGGGGTGGCTCCTGCCACATGCCTCATGTCCTTCTGAGACAGCAGTTCAGCTTGTGTGTCTCTCTGAGGGTGGGTCCTGCCACATACCTCATGTCCTTCTGAGACAGCAGTTCAGCCTGTGTGTCTCTCTGAGGGTGGGAGCTCAGCTGGGGTGGCTCCTGCCACATGCCTCATGTCCTTCCCCTGAGACAGCAGTTCAGCCTGTGTGTCTCTCTGAGGGTGATGTCAGTAGCACATGAGGGCCAACAGAAAAACATGAGACTCCTTCAGCCCAGGTTTCAGACAGGCATGCTGTCTCCTCTATCTACCTGTCACAGGCCAAAGCAAGTCACTTTGGAAATGTTAAGTTTCCAAGCAAATCAACAGGGTTGAGCCGAAAGTCAGAGGGGTGGAAAGTACATCCAGCCCTGCAGAGGCCACGGCTCATTGGTGTATGCTGGGGTGGAAGAACTGAGGCCATTTCAGTTTGCTATAACAATATATGGCAAGCTTTTCTCTCATGTTACTAATACATTTTTAAATAAGATTTCAATGACATATGATATCTCACTATTCAGCTGAGACATGCATCATTTGGCTAATCCTTCCATTTTTGGGTATTTAGACTATTTCCTTTTTTATATCATTAACAAAGCTTCAGTGAATATCATTTTACATATTTTTGTCCATGTCCCCAGTTATTTCCTTAGGGTGCTTATTAAAGTGAATTACCAGATCACTTTGTATAAGCAATGTTAAGACAGTTGCTAAATACTGACCAAGTTTTCTGGAGCAAGACTCTTTTAATTGTCTTTGAAATAGACAGTATAGAAAATGTTCCTTTCACTATACCCTTCCTGACATAGGATATTACTTTATAAAAAATAAGTCTTTACTAGCTCAGTAAGTAAAACATGGTATGCCATTTTAACGTTCATTAGTTTTGCTTGTGAAGATCTAAGTGTGCTTAGCCATATGTATAAAAATCACCTGGATCTTCAGTACCCTGTCTGCAGAGTTAACAATATTGTTCACTCGTTCGTCCATTCATTCAACACCTATCAGTGGGATACCTCATCTATCATAGGAACTGGGGATATAGAACAAAAATGAGCAGAAATCTCTGGCTCTGTATAGAAAGACAGTAGCCCCAATCTATAAATAAAATATGTAGACTGTTAGACAAGTTGCTAAGGAGTAAAATATAGCAGAGAAGCATGAAATAATATTTTGATGTGTAAAGATTCATTTTTCAGGAAAGTTGCCCAGAGAAGGTCAATGAAAAATCTAAAGAAACGGTTAAACAACCTCTGCCACAACCTGGAGAACGAGCTCTCCAGTAGAGGGTACGACATGTGCCAAGGTCCTGAGGCAGGAATGTGTCTGGTGTGTTACAGGAACAGCAGGAAGACCAGTGAGACCAAGGGGAGAGAAGGGGGAGAAGGGGGAGACTATGCTGAACACGGGAAACCACATTATGGGCTCCACTTCTGTAAAGCCTTTGACTATGTCTGTGACATGGTGTGAGAAGAAGAGTCTGACCGACGTTTTAACAGGATCACTCTGCTGTCGGGCAAAGGCATCAAGAGGAAACGCTAGGGCTGCTTGGACCTGCATGGCAGTGATTGAGGCAAAGACGACAAGGGCTTCAGTCAGGGAGGAAGCTCTGGAGGTAGCACTGGTGAGAAGTGTTCAGATTCTAAATAATGAAGGTGGAGATGAGGTTTGCTGATGGATATCATCTTAGGTGTAAGAGAATGAGAAATCAAGATTTTTTTTTTTTCTTTCAGAAACAGAAAGCATGGAGCTGCAATTAATGGAGACCACAAATCTTACAGGAGAATTGATTCAGGCAGGGTTGGAGGGACAGTCAACTATGGCCAAGACCAGAAAACTAAAGCCCGTGGGCCAAATCTGGGTCCACCATGTTTCTGTGAATCAAACATGGGTCCACCATGTTTCTGTGAATCAAGTGTTATTGGACTGATACGGTTTGGCTCTGCCTTCCTGCTGAAATCTCATCTCAAATTGTAATCCTCACGTGTCAAGGAAGGGACCTGTAATCCCCATGTGTTGAGGGAGGGAGGTGATTGGTTCATCGGGGTGGTTCCCACATGCTGTTCTCATGATAGTGGGTGAGTTCTCGTGAGATCTGATTATTTTGTAAGTGTTCGACAGTTCCTCCTTCACTCACTCCTCTCCTGCTGCCTTGTGAAGAAGATGTCTGCTTTCCCTTTGCCCTCCACCAGATTGTAAGCTTCCTGAGGCCTCCACAGCCATGTGGAACTGTGAGTCAATTAAACCTCTTTCCTTTATAATACCTTGTCTCAGATAATATTCTTTACGGCAGTGTGAAAATGGACAAATACCTGCACCTTGGCCGCGTCTCTTTTTTTATGTATTGTCCACATAAAAACTCTTTCAGCTACAACAGAGTTTAGTAGTTGCAACAGAGATGCTACAGCTTGTCAAGATATTTGCTAAATTAAGTAGTCTCTACTGGTTCCTTTTACCCTCCTGATCCACAGGACTGACATAATTATTCAATGAACTGAGTTATTTAAAATTTCCAAATGGGGTTTACGAAAGTATTCTATGATTAAAAATGTAGAATTCATGTTGGATATTGCATTGTGGAAGCATTTTTTTCAGGAAACATCTGGATTTAGAAAATCATATTCAAACCTGCGTTGTGTCTGTATATGACTTCTTAATGAATGGCCACAGTTCAGTTTGTGACTGTGAGGTCTGCATCTTCAAATGAGAGAAATGCTTTATCTGTCAAGAACAGAAAATGCTTCCTTTGTTTTTCTATGGGCCTCCAGGTCCCTCTGTAAGAAGTAAACTTCCAATTTTCTCTTCACTTCCTTGCAGTAATAGAGCCTGTCACTTTGTATTATATATTAACACCAAAGCTCTTTTAAAACTTCACCTGATAAAATAACCTGTATAATTTACTCCTCAGGTAAAAATGAGGAAAAAAAAAATAATGGACACCATATTAGATAACAGCACTGTGTTATTTGTAGCTGACTCTAAACTCCTGGCAAAAATGCAGATGAAGAAAGTCACCTGCTTGTGTTTTTCTCCTGGACTAACGCAGATTATTGGGTCCCTAGAGGCTCACGGGTCTCCATGAGTGACTGCACATTTTCTCAGGAGAGACAAAGAGGGGGCTCCTCTATGGTCCGAGCTTTGGGGAGGGCAAAGGTGGAGCTGCCTCAGCCTTGCTATGTGTCTAGTCACATTGTGGGGGCAGCGTAATTTGGAGCTGTGGTCTAGACAAAGCAGAGTTCTGACCCCCAGAGAGTCACTGGATGATGCAATCCCACCAAAAGTCGCCTTGCAAAAGCCACCTCATCACACTCCTGGGCCCCTCCCCATGCCTTCTCTCACCTTTGCTCAGTTCACTTTTCCCAGAATGTCACTGTCTTGTTTCTCTAAAAGATTTGCTGCGTCTCCTTTTTGGATGATGGGTTAACCCCAAGATGTAGATGAACTTCTAGCTCAGCAGTTACTTTGTGTGATTGTATTTGAAATCCATTTACAGCTTTAGAATCTACAGTGTCTCAGTAGATAAAGCCACATGGGGATGTCCTGGGGACTCATGAGCACACTCCTCCAGGAGACGTCAGTGGAGGGGCACAGGGCCATCCAGCCTGGCTGCAGGAGGATCAGGTTCTGTCCTGAGTGAGTGGCCTCCCAGCCTGAGCATCTCTGAACACGCTCAGGACTGCTGAGTAAGGTTGAGCAGGTTGTGCACTGCCCATGGACGTGTTTAAGGCAACGTAATTCACACCCTAGACATGGTAGGTTTATGAATTTAGTAGGACAGCTGTTCAAAAGATGGCAAGAAAGTGTCTTGTTTTACCCAAATTGATATATAATGACAAGTTTGTGACGTATAGAAAAGGCACCATTTTCTAATTTGCTCGGGCTCTTTAGGGACTATCTCCATGTCGTTAGGGCACAGGATGTGAAAAGCCAAACTCCTCAGTCCCTAAAGAGTGCATCTTTTCTGCACTAAATACCTTTCAGGAAATGTATTATTTCCTGCAGTGGCCCAGAACAGTCACTCATTCAACAACATTTCATGAATGTTAAATGAGCATCTAGTAGACGCTAGTCCCAGGGCTGGGCTGCAGAATGAAATGGAGAGCAAAAGGAACAAAGAGCCCTGACCCGATGATCTAACGGAAGGCTGACGTGAAGCAACCAAGAACACACTTGACGATAGGAGTGCAATTCTGGTTATTGCAGTAGTGCAATGGCTACCAGGCCAGTCTGGGTGTCGTGAGAGCAGAGTGGGGTATGCGCAGGTCTGAGGGGGTGCAGGGGAAGCTCTGAACATTGAGAGGAACACTGCTCCAGAGGATGGATAGTTCAGGTCTGGTGGGGTCTTAGAAGGAAAGCTGTGAATCCTGAGGGTTTCCCTGGGTTGAGGACAATCATCCCAGAAGGAACTATGGTTTTACACAGTGCACAGCCCTGTGTTAAATAAAACTGAAGCATGTAGAGAGAAAACTTTATCTTTCAACCTTTATGATTAGTAAAGAACAGAGACTCCTTTGGATTCTACTGTGTATTTAATAATTCTAATATTTCCCAGTATTCCCTTTTTAACAGACAAATAGTAGCCGTTGGACCCAACAGTGAAACTTTTACAGTTTTTGTTAACTTTTCCCAGAAAGTTAAGTTTCACTGCTTCACTTTTAACATCTGTTCGAACAATTCTTCTGTCTCAGCCGCCTGCGTAGCTGAGTCGTTCATCTTCGTGAAATCAGTAATAAGTCATTCTTTCCTCTCTCTCTCTCTGGGGTTAGGACCCTTCAGAAACAATTTCCAAAATTTATCATAACAAATACAAATTAAGGCAATGATGCTCCTTGTACCCCCACCTCCTGCCACCTGCACCAATATACACAGAGCAAGAAGGCATCACGAGATTTATGACATGACAAAGTCTTCTGGGGAGATCAGGACAGGTTTACAAACAGCTGCATAAATGTCCTGGGATAGCAGAGACAGATGACCAGCTTGGGTTACACTGTGGTTAGGGTAGGGCTTCCTTGTGTTACCAGGACATATGTGGTTCAAGCTTCATGCCAGCACCATGAGAAGCAGTGCACAGGCTCTTTTGCTTGCTGGTTCTGATGTGTGCCGAAGCAGGGAGACCAAAGAGTGAGGACTGACAGTTTGATACAAAATTCAGGCTCTTTTTACATTAATAGTAGTTAGTGAAAACAAGGATACTTTGGCAGGCCCACTTAAAATAATATCTGCTCTTTTGTGAATATCTGGGCTTTCTAAATCCTGTCAGTTAACTCGGGTCTGAGACCAGAGAATATAGACTGGTCACTGTCGTGGTTTCTCAGGACCACAAATGGCACAGAGCCTGGATCTGCCTATTTACAAGAAAGCCAGCCACAGCCCTGGCTGTGAAATTCACTTCCCTAAGCACAAGGCGCAGCAGAGAGCTGCATTAGAGAATGATGCCCTTATCAGCAATGTCAGATGATGCACACAAAAGACGCATGCTGGCCCTACCCAGGTCCTAAACAGCACTGTGGAATGGTGGATGATGGTGCTTACCCAGGGTTAGTTTGGAATATGCAGCTGCTAGCTGCAAGGCAAGAGGGTCCTGAGAAGCTTGGGACTATCTCTTTGTCATTAGGCACAGGATGTGAAAAGCCAGTGCTCCCAAGTGCCCCGCTCATGCAAAGGTCCTTAGGAAGCTTGCGGATTACCTGCCAAGAGGGAGCTGAGTTTAGGGAGCACTGCTAACTTCTCATGTACAGGCCAGGGCTGCCTACTGCTGCAGAGACATTGTGGGTTAACAGGAACAATTAACATAAGTGGGTCCCTGTATATTTTATCAGGACTAAGACCTCTTCCTCTGAGGAAGAGGCAAAGTAGTATTATTACTTATAAAGACTATTACCACTTGTTGACGAGGCCAGGCACCGTGCTAAGCAGTTCATTCAGTCATTGCACTAGCTCCTGAATTCATGCTTTCAATCAATCTTTGCTCTGCATCTAGGTCCTAGGCATACGGTGGTGAATGGGAGGTGGGAGGAAGGAACCGACCCTGACTGCACAGAGCTGACATTCTAGTGGGGAGGAGACAATCAGGCAGAAAAATCGATGTGGTTTAAGTCTGATAATGAGATGGGGACAGATGTCATGAAGGAAAGATAGGAGGTAAGGGAGTAGAGAGAGGGTTGGGTGTGAGTGGGCCAAAGGACTCTAGAGAGGGGGTCTGGGAAGACCTGTCAGAGGAAGTGGTGTCGGTGCTGAAACCTGTACAAACAGGGGACCTGGGAGTAGAGGGCACCAGGCAGAGGGAATTGCAAATGCTAAGGCTCAGAAGAAGGATGAAGATAGCGTGTTTGAGTTTACATATAGTAACAGATAGTGTGTTTGTGGCATTTGATCCTCACACTAATGTAAGAATATAAGCTCTGCTTTCAAATAATAAAATGACATCCCACACAAGGTCACCTGCTTAGTGGTAGGCCCAGAATTCTAGGTCAAGAATGATTCTAAAGTTTGCCCCCTTTCCTACAGTGCTCTAGGGCATGTTGGGAAACAGAGTACATCTGACTTCTTAAGAGAAATAATAATAATAATAATTCCCCAACATAAATATTTACCTAGAATAGAGAAGATGCAGGATTTTGTAACCTTGAGCCGGCCAGACGCCCTCCTGGCCTCAGCTTCCTCCTCTGTGTGATGGGGATGCTGTGACCCCCTTGACATGAAGGTGGTGTGAACGGCATGGTGGCTCTGAAGCCGAGTTCCGATTACTTTCAGGGTAGGGAGGAGAGTGGCCCGTGTCGTTGGAGAGGAAATTGCTGGAGTCACTTCTGCAGACCGGGGCTCCGGCTCTGCCACGCACAGGAAGGCTGGCTTCGTCTCCGATTGAGACCCGCGTCCTGAATGACGGCTCCACGTTCAATGAGGCCGTGGCTGAATTCAGCCAGTCCTTGTTCCCGGGTCCACCTGCAAATTAGATGAGACGGGAACCTGTGGGCGGCTCCACGTGTGAGAAAGAAGCCTTTGGAAAGGGCTGGGAACCCATGGCCCTAAGTTCGAATCCAGCATTGCCAGCCATTCTGGGCTCCTGCTTCTTGATGGGAGGAAGTCACATCCAAGCCAGAGGCCACTGAGAGCATCAGACCCGGGGTCCATGGAGGGCTTCGGGTCAGGGAGGCCGTGCTTTCCCAGCTACAGGAAGCTCTATCTGATTGGTCCAGCTGCAGTCATGTGCTGGACCGTGAACCAATCACTGGGGCCCAAGGAATGCCAGGTGCTGATTGGCTGCTGGCTTGGGTCCCTGAATGCATCTGGGGAGCTGGGGGTGGGGTCAGCTCCAGCCGGAAGTGGTCCTAGGGAGGTCAGGGGTCAAATACCCTGGACAGAAGAGAGAGCAGATTTAAGGCCAGTGTTTATCTGACCTTAGGTGTCTGAGCAGAGCCGGTGTTCATTTTCCTGAAATTAGTAGTAAGTCACTCTTTCCTCTCTCTCTCTTTGGGATTATGTCCCTTCAAAAATAATTTCCAAAATTTATCCTAACAAATACATGTAGAAATTACATCAGCTCTGGGCATCAGTGAGAACCCTGAACGTTACTGTCTAAATCACTGAGTTCAGTAACTCCCTAAACTTCAGTTATGCTTCCTCTGTCTCCTGATATCAAAAGCAACTCCTTAAATTGAAGTATCAAAGTATCAACTAAGAGGATGGATTTTTTTTTTTTTTGAGACGGAGTTTCGC